>NW_020454538.1:1862688-1984843 GCF_003342845.1 Nothoprocta perdicaria | reverse complement strand
GGCGGCCTCAGCCCGCTCAGCCACTCGCCGCCCATGGGCAACCCGCTCTCCATGCACGGGCCCGGCAGCTACGCGGGCCACCCTGCCGGGGGGCTGGTGTGCGCCGCCCAGCTGCCCTTCCTGCCCAGCCCCGCCGTCCTCTCACCCTTCGTGCTGGGCTCGCAGACTTACGGCGCTCCGGCGTTCTACACCCCGCACCTATAAACCCCGCGGCCCGCTGCCCCTGCTCCCTCGGCTCCCCTCGGGCGCCGGGCACTCACCTCAGGCCGCGGAGCCCGTCGCGGCTCCGCGCGGGAGGCCCGCGGGCTCGAAACCACGCGGGGAGCGGCCGCCTGAGGGCACGGAGCGGCGCTCCCCTCCTTCCCGCCCGCCGCCGCCTCACGCGCGGCTAACGGTCGTAACGGCCGCCGCCCGCACCTAACGGTCGTAACAGTCGTAACGGCCGCCGCCCGCACCTAACGGCTAACGGTCGTAACGGCCGCGGGGCGCCTGCATCAACCCCCCGTCCTTTCTACGAGCCTTTTTTTTTACGCGACGTGTCCGGACTGGGCTTCTGGAGGCGGGGAGGAAGAGGAGGAAAACCGTTCCCCCCCTTGTACATACAAGTAGATGTAAATTATCGTTACCTGTATATTTTTTTTCCCCACCGTCTCTCGTTGCTGTGTTTCGTGTTTACATTTTGATTTTTATTATTTGAGTTGGTTTAGTTCCGGGTTGATTTTACTCCGGTCTGGCCGCTCGTAAGAGACTCCGGAAAGATTTCACGGACCCCGGTAACGCTCAGGGTGAAGCAGAGGACTCCAGGGTCGCCCCTCGACCCCGTCGAGGCAGAAACAAAACAAAACAAGACTAAACAAAACAAGACAAAACCGCGTCGTTCCCGCTCGCGATGTCGACGTTCTGGTGATTATTTTTCACGCCCGTTCCCTCGAGAGAAGCCAGACCTGGATGAACGGCTGCGGAGCCCGAAGGGGCAGCAGGGCTCGCCTTCGCGGCGCTCCCGTTGACTTTTAATTTATTTTTTTTTAACGGAAGCATTTCTGTATATATCTGGTTGTTACAAAAAAAAAGTTTAAACTTTATAATTAATGTATAGGGTGCGGGAATAGCGCTCGGACGTGCTGGAGGGAGCACTTGGCCGCACGCTGCCCGTCGCTCCGTGCCCCGGACGGGGCAGCGTCTGGACGCGGGGGCGAGTCCCTGTTTTCCCCCGTGTCCTTCCCTTCTCCTTGGTTTCGTTCCCTCTGGGAGCCACGCTGGATATTTATTACATACAAATAAACTTTATTCTTTTTTTTTTTTTTTTTTGTACGCGAGTGAGGGGCATTTCCCTTCTTAGTTTTTTTTTTCTTGCATTTTAATTGATTTTGCCGAGCTCCGTTGTGCAATATTAAGGGGGAGGGAATCCCAAACCTTCCTCTTCTTCTTGTGGTGAACCCGAGACTTTTCCTTTGTTTCCGCAGACGGGCAGTGTGATATTTTGGATTTATGTAAATTTAATACATCGACTATTTCACTCATATCCCACCACTTAAAAAAAATAAAGCAAAATTTCCCTCGCATTTCCACTATCTTTAAGAGAGTTTAAAAGTCAGTAATTTATAATCATTATTACTTCTGTTTTAATCTCAAAAATAAAAAGATTAAACGCGTCGACCATACCAATTCGGTTGCAGTTGTACAAACACCTTTTACCAGAATGCTAAAAACGCGCCTTCGTGTCCATGTATGGACAAAGCCTGCTCGCGAGATGAGGTGGTTCCCACAGCTTTTCCGCCTGTTTTGCTTGGTTTCCCGCCCACAAACGCGAGGCCCTTTCTCGGGAGCCCCCGCGGGTCCGGGAAAGGCGAGCGGCGGGGCCGCCGTTTCCCGCTCGCTCCCTCGCCTCTGGCCGCGCTGCCCGCGGCGCCCCGCACCTCACCGCGACCCGCGCCTCTTCCGCTAACTTTAATCTTCCTTCTCCCCAGCGTTTCCCCTCGGGGCCGCCCCCACCAGCGGGGACTCGCTCCGAGGAAGCAGGAGGAGGGAGCGGGGGGAAGGAGCTCGTGCCTGGGCGCTCTGCTCGCCCGCTCCCTCCCCCGACCAGCCCTTCCCGCCGCGCGGCCGTTCCCGACGCCGGGAAACGGCCTAGTGGCGCGCGCGCCGCCTCGCGAAACGGTGACGGAGCGGGAGGGAGAGGGAAGCGGCGCGGGCCCCGGTGCTGCGGGGTTGGCGCCTGCAGGCGGGAGGACCCGGCTCCCCTTCCACCCCTTAGACCCGTGCCAAAGTCAGGAAGTTTTGGTCCGGGCTTGTTTGTGTCCGTGAGGATGAGCCGGCCGTGGAAATGCTCTGATAAAAAATGTTCTGAGGTAGTTTTATAGAGAAAAAGAAAGATTGTCTTAAAAGGCATTTCTATAACCTTTAAGGTTACAGATACAGCTTATGGCTACTTGGTGACAGGATCTTTCCTCCTACTAGCACTTCAACCCTGTCCTAGAATACTCCGATCAACCCCACATAGTTCAAGCAGGACTATGCAAAAGCAATACCCATACAAAACATCCAACTCCCCTGGAACGTGAAACCCATTCTGATAGCAAACTAAGAGCATTATCTGAAACTTGCCTTGCTCAAAATGCTGCTTCCGAGAGGGGCAGCAGCAGACACCGCGCGCAGCTGCGTGAGGGAGCCTGTCCGGACGGTACCGAGGCCGCACTCGGGATGCACAGGAACATCTCTGGTCTGGATGCTCAGCGACCAGGATGCTGAAACCAAAATCTCTCACTTACCTGAACGGCCAAGGTCCATGGCCTGTGTTCCCGCCTGGCAATTCCGCCTCTCTAGGGACTGAAATACAAGGATGCAGCCATCAGCTAGGGACCACTCGACAGAGATGGCACCACACGGTCGTGCCAGCCTCTTCTGGCCCAAATCTGGCCCAGTCTGGCCCTGATTCCCATACCGGGATGCATGGTCCACACTTCATCCTGCATGGAGCATTTTAAGGGGATTCAGCTGGTTTTGGTGAGCTACTGATTAGCCTGGTACACTGACAGTAATAATGACTGCTTGAAAGCAAGCTGGTCATTTCTCAGTGATGCCAGCAGGAAGCGGCTGCTCTGGGTTCATTCTGTGAGTTAATTTTTAAAAATATATCTTTCATTCATAAAACAGGAGATTTAGAATGCCAAACATATTCAAAAGGACCTTTAGCAAAGCATTTGCCAGAGGACAAATTCTTATCTCAAATATACTCACAGTAGCACATTCAGGGTGTGATTCAGTATTTTCATGTGTCTTTGGCATGTACCAAAGAAAATCTGGGGCATTGATTCTGGTGTAACATCCGCATATGTTTTATTTAATTCCCATAAAGTTAAATCCAAACGTGCAAGCTTGTGCTGGTGAAAAATGATTCAGAGAAGGAAACCACATCTATTTGACCTCACTGAAAATTTCAGCCTACAGTGTACTTGAAACAACTTCCAGTTGTTTACATTTACTGAATAAATGACAGCAAAATGTCTTCCAAACAGAACAAAACAAAAACCAGAAAAATCATGTAAGTACCATTCTAAAAGGTTGGGACATAACTGAAAATATTTTGAGGTCCTCCTTACACTAAAGAGTCAAAGTTATAAAAAATGATCAGAAACTAGTATTTACTGATTTTGTTCCCCAAACATTTCTAAGTGCTGTTCCCAGCTTGAGCAGGACTTCACGTGTTTTCAGTGAGTAGCATCTTAGGTTTTTCACACATACTGCAGAACCTCTTCTGTTCTGTTTCCAACCTGGAACTCATAGTCATGTTACATGTTTTTCTTCTCATACTACAGAAGCAAAATGTTAAAATGAATTTTTCTTTGTATGAACTT
Organism: Nothoprocta perdicaria; assembly: GCF_003342845.1. Taxonomy (NCBI): domain Eukaryota; kingdom Metazoa; phylum Chordata; class Aves; order Tinamiformes; family Tinamidae; genus Nothoprocta; species Nothoprocta perdicaria. The sequence continues at coordinate 1,980,989 of NW_020454538.1, read as the reverse complement.
AATTTTGTTTCCTGAAAATGCCCTGTGATGTCTACTTAAGGTCTGCTTCTTTGGCAAATACACTTATCCATTCACTCATGAATTACAGGTACGAAATAGTTCTGCTCAGAATCATATTTAAATTAAAAACTCAAAGGATTTTTATAGTGTCCAGTCTGATGTTGCGGCCCCATCTCAAAGAGTAGACAAGTGGATATAGTTGTTATAGAGCCCTTCCTAAGAACAAATAAGATTTTTTAATGATGCTGGAAGATTTGGAAGGTTCTGAGTTTTAAACCAAGGCTCAGATCAGAGTTGAAGATGAAGGAGAGAGAGAGACAGGTAAACCAATTGAGTCATAATCCTTTTTTTTTTTTTTTTACTCCTCACAGACCTGATCTACATAAATTGGGTTTTTCTCCATCTAGTTGTGCTCTGTAAAATATATATATTTTTTTCCTTCTGACCATGGTGCTCTGTTCTCATCCTTACATCACATAAATGTCTAAGGTGGATAGAATGACTGTTGCTCCAATACAGGTAACACAGCAGGAGCTTCCTCTACTTTTCCGATCCTGTCTGGCAGAGATGTGGACTCATCGTACAGCACAGGCTTCAAAGCCTAATCGCGATGCTATCACAGCACCAGAAATCCAGAGCTGCTAAATCAGCTCTCAGGAAAACGTTGGCACTAAAGCTGTTCTGTAACGTCTGTTCAGGAAAAAATACTACGGAATCTGCAGCTGGCATCCACTGTCAAAGATCAAGGACACAGAGGCCAGCTCCCAAGCAGGACCCAAACGTCCGGGCATGCAGGTTTGGGCAACGTGACAAAACACATCTGAATCTGATAGATGATTTCTTAACTTAATCTCATTTTATGACAGATCTTCAACTAGTTATAACTTGTCCTTTGCCCCTAAATGCTAGAATTTATTTTAAAATGTCTCAGAATCTTTCCTGTTTTTTTTTCGCTGCAATGTCACAGAGCAGTAACATTTTATAATAACAATAAATGAGAGATGACACCGCAGCAAGAATCTCTAAGACATTGAAATATTTATGTGAGATGATGATTGATGAAATATTCATCCTCTCTTGTAAACTACAGCTTTCTCAAAGGAAAGAAATCTTCTAATCTTAGTGTAAATATCTCAATTATTGCCCATCTCCTATTTTTTACAACCACAGACATTCATTAGGAGACCCTGCCCTGTACAGCTGAGCATCAACAGGCTCTTCCCCATCTCTTGACACCAATGTCCTCTGAGACTGCACGGGATGTGCAGGAAAAGGGCACTCGGATGGGCTGCTGGCCAGGCCTGTTCAGCAGGCTCTGTTGCTGGAGAGGTCTCAGCACCAAGCTGAGATGTTAAATATTTTGAGATTTACAAGTAAAAATATTCCCCGGGCCTTGGAGCACCAGCACTGCTCCTTGGTGTGACGCATTTGAGGGACAAGCTCTCCCTGCTCTCTTCATCCCGCTCCCATTTGCCACCTCCGCCTCAGTGTCTGGAAAACAAAGGTTCTCCTGCGCTTTGAACACCTGATTTCCACTGTGGAAACTGCAGCCTGGGGCGGACTCTCCACCTTCAGCTGACAAAAATACTACTACAAAAAATCCAAGATATCCAATTTCCAAACACACAGAATTATATATTATACTTCCATATACCCTTTACAGTGCGCTAGGATAAGCGTGCTCCGTAATGGCATTATAAATATAGCAAATTAATGGTGGATGCAGAGCCAACACCTTGTCTTTATGCAAATTGCAGTGCTGGCAGGAATGGTTATTCAACAACCCCTTTCGAAGTAACCAGACGCCTAATGCTGCTCATTACATCTAAACTAATTAGCACCACATTCAAACAAGTTTAATAAGCTTTTTCCCCAACCCTGACATAGGGATCCCTGATGCTAAGGCGAAGCTGAACCAGCGCTTTACGCAGGGGTGTTGGGTTCTGCTCAGGGCCCGGCAGGCCAAGGAGCAAGGGAAGCTCCCCGAGCAGAACAGCGGTGCTTGTGCCGGAGACGCGTCTGGGTGGGCGAACAGATTGCCCTGGGGGAAGGAGCGGCTCTGCTGCCGCAGCTCCTGTCCCGCTGTGTGCCCTCCTGCTGCAGCTCCTGTCCCCCCGCGTGCCCTCCCGCTGCACACGCGGCCCTGCGCGGCTCCCGGGAGCAGCACGGCTGAGACCCAGGAAGGGGGTTTCATGCATAAATGCTGACGGTTTAGATCCTTAACCACGGAAACGGGTCCACGCTGCAGCAGACTCTGCTCAGGGTAGGCATTGCAGCAGCACGACATGACAGGTAAGCTGAGGAAAAGCCCAGCCTAGCTAATATAAAACACTCCGTGGGCCCAGTTTCATCTCTCTCTGTACAGCAGTCAGAAGGAAACACTGCAAATTGCCTTCGCTTCTTCAGTGGAGCCCCATAAATGTCTGCAAGGGCACGAAACTCATGAAGGGGCCTATAAGCGAGCAAACATTACCCAGAACTTGCCCAAGAAGAGCATGACCAGTGTTCAGCCATCTCCTCACCCTCCGAGGATCCAAATCTGCTTCTCCTTCTGCTTCTCACTCTTTCTGGTAGCTGGCAGGGGGACAACACAAGCCCTCTGGCTTCTGCTCAGGGCCTGTATGACCCACACACCAGACAGTGCTGGGCTTTACAAGCCTTTGCTAGGCTGCAAACACAGGCCAGGATCAATCTTCAGAATTCTTGTACTAAATCACAAATACCTCCAGCTCCAGGACGCCCTAAAGGCCTTAATGAATAAACTGCTTCCTGAGCACTGCAGCGAGCTCCCCACTGGCAGAGCTTGGATTTAAGGAGGAGTGAAGGAGATGTAGCTCTGAAGGAGAGGAAGAGGAGGGAAAGCACCAACCCAGAAACCTGGGTGCCTGATTAACAGCTCCCAAACCATCTGCTTTCAGAGGCAGCCCCTTCTCCCAGAGCTGGAAGCCAAAACTTCCTCCTCCAGGCTGCTCCTGGGCTGCTGGGCAGACTGCAACTGTTCCCCAGGTTGGGGATCTCTAGCACGTCTCCCGCTGCTGCTGGATGGGGAGGGTCCAGGCTGGAGATCCTCATGGAGGCTCCCACTCTGCTCTGAGGCCTTTGCCTCTATCGGCACTTCCCCCTCAAGTCCATCAGCTTCTTCAGACCATCAGCACATCCACTGAAGAGAGAGGCTCCTAGGGACTCATAGTACACCTAGGAGCTCCAGCTGCTCCAACCAGCCTTCAAGCAGCTTTCTCTGCTGCCCTCACCCGCACACCCCTGCCAGGATCTGCTCTGACACAGCACAGAGCAGCAGGCTGGCCTGAAAAGAGACACAATGAGAGAAGGAGCTGTGTGATCCGGGGTCCTCCCACCTTTCCATCCATCAGTCACTGCTTGGGAGCTGTATTTAAGATATGCTGTGGGCTTGCTGGGCCTGGCTTTGCACCTCACTGACCCTCATCTGGCTTTGCTGACCTGACTTTTTGTCACTCTGGCCTTTGAAGGGGTCCCTGAACTGCTGCCTGGCTCTGGTTAACACCACCAGTCTTGCCCTGCTCTTCTTGTTTGGGTACTGTGGGGCTTCCTCATCAGGAAGGTCACTGTCCCTGGCTGCCTTTTCTGTTCCTCACCTGGTGTTTCCATCCCGTTCCTTCTTTCTCACCTTGCCTTAGAAGGAGTTCACTTTACTGTGCACCCGCAGCACTGGTTAGAGCTCCCCTTTGAAACCACTTGGTGCAGGACTTCCTTCTGTGCAATCATTGTATTGTATCAACATAAACGCAATCATTGTATTTGCCCAAGAATAGAATGCTGTTAATTAGTTTGCTTTTATTTAAATGTAGCTGGCCTAATCTGTGCCATGAGAGCAATTTCTCTGAATGTCTATTGAGCAGATATCAGGATAAGACCCTCCTCCTGGGAACTAGTATCCACATGAAGACCTCAGGGCTCATCTTTCAGCCAGCGACAACAGCTCCGATGAGGGAGCTCCAAGCTCTTGCCTCAACACATGAACAGGGGCGGTGCTTTCAGTGGTAGGTGTCTAGGGTATGAAGATGAAGATCCAGCCTTCCTTTGCTCTGCCCTGGGGGTTATAACTGCTCAGGCTCCTTCCTGCCTCCCCCAGTCTCCTACATGAAGCGTCTCTAGCTCCGCTGAGCCTCAGTTTCTGTTCCCACAGGAAAACGGGCAATGGAAAAGTGTCCCCTTCCAGCTCCCTTGCGTTCATCTGCCTGTGGCTTGGACTGTCTCCCGAGACTGGACATTTGGGTGTTGCATCCATAAGGGGCTGCGGGAGGAAGCTGAACTCCCTCTCTGAGCCTGGCCCAGCCTGCCAGCCACGGTGTGCGTGGAAAGGAACAGGCGCTGCCACTGCCTCTTTACAAATACTCATGTTTGCTAGGAGCTCGCAAGGGCGCAAGGCCCCCTGTCCAAATACGTGTCAGGTCAGACCTTCTCGACCTTCTCTGTTGCTTTTTTTTTTTTTTTTTTTTCCCTTGGGTCTCATTAGATCTAAGAAAGGGGCAGGGTCTGGTTGGGAAGGCCAGTGTAGTCCAAGGCATCCATGGATTTCTTAGGGGTCCAAGAAATTTAAGCAGCTCTTGGTTCACAATTCTTGACTTGGGCACCTAGGCCCCTTGCAAAGTCCTCTTCAATGCCTGCTTGCTATGACCAGTACACAGGCTTTCCAAGAGGGGGGCAAAGCCCTCCTAAATGGTAGCATCACATTAAAAAAGCCTAGCTTTAAACGACTGATTCCCCGAGTATTCCTGTAACATTTGGGTGTCCTGACCTTTTCTGATGCATGATTTGCACAAACACCTGTATCACTTCCATGGTTATGACCATTTATGTTCAATAGCACTGGACAAGCTACAAGGAGCTGCCTGAACAGGCAGGTATTTGCATGCGTAGTAGAGGCCACCAGATGGCTATCTCTGCTAAACTATTTTCATACAGTCCTGGCTTCCCGGGATTCAGCTCTTCCTGCTCCTGGCCAGTAGCTCATTAGGGCAGCAACATCCTTATCAGCCAATTCAACAACCCCTTTCAGTGGAACAGATTTCACTTTTTTAATCATTTCCACTTTGAACTTGCTGATACCTCAAACCTGAAAAATGTTCTGCATGGCAAAATGTTATGTCCACGCAGAACCATTTACAAATTCTGAGTCTTTGTTTCCAAAACAATCAGAAAAAAATCTCCTCAAGATCCTATCTATGACATTTTAAGGGTTACAGCTTCCTAATACAACTCTTCTGCCAGGACTGCACTAAGGCCAAACCTGGTGGTTTATCTGGGTTTAGGGATCATGAAATAGCAAGATACTATGTGAAAGAGGAGTATGGGCCCATCATCTCACATCACTGACTTTAAAAGGAGATGTCTTGAAAGACTGTTCTCATTCTGAAACTCTGCTTAGGAATCCCACATTAATCCCAGGTCACTATGTTCTCCGTATATGTTTCTACATATTTCTGACTCCCTCTAACAAAGGGCTGCTCTTCTCCTCCCACATCAAGGGGAAGGTGTCTCAGCATTTTCAGCTTGCTAGCATCAACATCTCACTCTACGCTGGCCTGAACCTTTCCAACCTTAAGCTGCGCTAAACCTATACACACTAGAGCCTCTCCCAGGCTTTTCTGCCATGTGCAACCTGCTTGGGTAAGAATGACCATGGAGAAGTTGCTGCTTTCAGTTCTTCTTGTGCTACCATTGAAATGGCACTTGTTGCAAAAGGATGAACTAGCAGAGCTGACTGGCTCAGAGCTACCGTGTCCTTTTAAAAAATACAGAAAATTCAACTTTTAGCGCAGCTATTGACCTTAATAACAGAGATTATGGGCTACATCTTCCAAGATGTTTAAGTATCTGGAAATCATAAGGATATTGGGGGATTCCTACCCCAACAAGAGGGTAGGAATAGGCTATAATGCAATTGCAAGGCCATTTGAGTGAGTTACAAAGACACAAACCCACGGCAGACGCTACCCGGCCCATATTTTGTGGATGTTTTACAAGCAATAAGAGGAGAGGAACAGGAAATTTCTGGTAGAAAAGTCACATGGACAGTTTCTGAACTAAGATGCTTGAATGGCTGGTGAGCACAAAGCAGTTCTGATGCATCTAGAAAGTGGATTAATTCCTTCTGCACCCAAGAGGATTCCTATTTAATGAAGGGCATGCTCCATCCTTGGTGACATGTCTTTCTAAAAACCCGCCTCCAGCAGAGCTACAGCCCACACAGAGAAAGGAGCAGGCTCCTAAAATCCACTCTGAATTATGTCTGACTAGATCTAATTGAAATAGGAACCACTGGTTCAACCCACGATGAACCTCTGATGGGTAAAATCCCTAAGAATGGTTATGTAGACAAAATATTTTGAAATCTATCATGTATATATGCTAAATTCTCCTCACAAAGAGAAATACTTTGATTAAATGTGGCAGTAATTAACACTGCAAGGGCAAGACGAAGGAAAAATAAATCCTAGCCATTCCCTGACTGACAAGCATTCATCCTATTCCCTGACTGCCAAGGAAAGCTCTAACATCAAAATCAAAGGAAAGAAGTAGCTGAAGAGAGAACAAAACCTGCCACTACTAACCTGGCCCCAAAGCCATGTGTCTAAGTTACCTGCCCAGAAACATTAATTCTGCAAATTCTCATTACACATGAAAATAACAATCTAGAAAAACGCTCCTTTGTAAAGAGGAATGATTTGTTATCTTTAGTTTCATTTATCTCCATATTCATTTGAATTGAATGCTCAGGCCTAAGGTAAGTTTCACTTCATAATTCCTGAGCCGATAAGCACCTGAGTGGCTCACAGTGCAGCCTGCCTCCCCAAGTGCTTTGTTTCCTCATAACTTCCTACTGTAACTTTTTGCAGCTTCTTTTCCAATCTCCATCTTGTTTTTTCTTTTTCTTTTTCTTTTTCTTTTTCTTTTTCTTTTTCTTTTTCTTTTTCTTTTTCTTTTTCTTTTTCTTTTTTTCTAAAACACAAAATGAGAGCTCTATAGCGTGTAGCGAAGCACCCTGCATGCTGTCCACTTTCAGACTTGACTTCGCAGGTCCACAGTAAAGATGATGCAAATGTCACTGCACCATATAAAAATTTCCCTTCTTTTTTTTTACAGGGAGGTAAAAACCAACATGTTTTATAAACAAACACTGTCAGTCTTGGCAGTCTCATAAATTCCTGGAACAGTGCCACAAAGACCAGTGGGACACACATGAATGCTCATCTACAAAAAGCCAGCAGCCTCATTTAGGCTGCTCCATGATACCAACATCCTATGGCCTACATTGCATATGAATGTGTCATTTCTGCCTGTGTCTCGGCTAAGAAATAAAACCAGTGTAGTGTGGATTCCACTGACCTGTTGATGAGGCTGTTCTTCTCTGCATCTCCACTTCAAATCCACACTCACAAATTGGCTAGGCTGAGGGAAGTGGCTTTGCTTTCCAGTGCAGTAGAGATATCAGGAGTTACTGCTTTCAATTATCTGTTTTCATTTGTGGTAGGTTTAGAACTACATCTCTGAAATACCTGCATGAGGAGCAAGTCTTCCAAATAGCAAAGCTTTGCAAGATAAATTATCAAGTTTCAGTATTAACTGCTTTCTCAGCAGCACTTGCGTTAAGTCGAAACGTTTGTGGCAAAGCTGCAAATTAGCTTTTGTCAGAGACAGTCAGAAGCTACACTGAACAGTTTAAAGTTTTTAATTCCTAAGCAGTGAAACGCTGCATGAGAAGGTGAGTGACTGGCCAGTGCTGTGCAGAATCCATTCCAAATGTGTTCTGTGTTTCATGGAAACACCTACAGTTCAATTTGTAATTTAATTGCAAACAGTCCATCCTCCTGGCTATTCCACAGTCCTCTAGCCCGCAAAGCTGTATGAAACAGCAGCAGCAAAGCTTAGGTTAGGGTTTGGTTCACACTGCTTAAGGCAGGGTTAGGGCCAGCAAAACTGAGAGCTGCCTAGGCCCTCGGCCAATGCCAACAAACCATGGGGGAGGCAGGGGCTTCAGCATCAGCTGGGTTAAGGCTCCAGAACAGGAGAGTCCAGATGCTCCACCTGTGTCCAGGTCCTTAGCTGCTCTTAGGCTTCACAACAAGGTACTTTTAACTGGCGATTCAGGCCACGCAGCTCTCTTGCATAGCAGGATGCCTCAATAATTTCTAAAACTCTCATGCTTTCACTTTGTGTTGTGGCTTTTCTCTACGACTTAAATTGCAGTATATTCTCTACTGCCTTTCAGATCATGCTTTCCCGCTGTAGCTGGTTATGAAGCATTGGAAGACCATCCTGGTAAAATAAGCAGCAGACTCAGACTAACTCCTGCTTCTCCAGGCACCATAGTTTCTGACTCTGAATTAGGCCCTGAACTTGCTGCAGCCAAAGCTGATGCCATTCATTGTCAGAAGACAGCAACTCCCTCAGGATCCTTCATGCAAACATAGAAGGGCTTTAGGAGTCCTGCAGGAGCTGGGATGCTGCTTGATAACATGCATTTTCTGGAGCAGTAAGCTGAGCTCCACACTGCTACCCAATGGATTAATCCTTCTTAAGGCACCTTTCTGAAGGAAGGAAAGTCAAGGCAAGTCACAAGCACATGTGTTGACAAACAGGATAAAGACTGCATGAGCCCATTCAGAAGGCAAAAAAATCTGTGAATATTTTAATATGTACAAGCCATAAATATTTTTCAATTACACATCTTTGACAAAATTCATGTTCATGATCAAATAAGTTAGACGTTGATAACAACTAAAAATAATCCCATTAAAAACAATTAGCACAATATTTTAGTTTAAATATTAAGGTCTGTGATAAAGGCTTTACATAGCAACACTCCTTACTCCTCCTCTTCGCCCTTCATTTTGTTACAGTTTAATTCAGTGCGTAGTTGAACTGGTTGGCAAACTTCTCGTGCTTTCTCTGGTCCACTCGATTCATTGCTTTCACCACTCGTTTCATGGCACCTCTGAAAGAAAAAGAAGAAAAGAATATAAAAAAGTTATGTTGATGCTACACAGTCTCAGAGAACATTTATGAATGTTATGGAGAAAAAAGAATTATGATTAATTACTATCAGGCTTCTGAACACTGAACTGATGAGGCTGAACAAATTTGTCTTGTTAACCCAATTAGCTGCAGCAATACAAATAGTTTAATTCAGCAATGATTTTATTAACATGAGTAAACAAATTAAAGTCTTTCAGTTTAATGGCTGTGCACTGCACCCTCCGAGCATTATTTCTGATAGTCATGTATCTGAATCTGAACTTCCACGAACACTTAACTCCTCTCGGAGGAAAGCAATAACTATATGCTCCTATCAGGAAGAACCACAGAATCGTAGAATCCTTAAGATCAGAAGGGACCTCTAGAGGTGTCATCTAATCCAACTCCCCTGCACACACAGGGTCACCTAAAGAACTCAGAGAACCTAGAGAAAAGAAAACTCAGCCAACCAACCAACACCCCCAGAAAACAACAAAAACCCACTCTCAGACAACCTTGTAAAATCCAACATGCAGAGCACAAAGGGTTTGGTTTTGTTTTTGTAAAGAAAGGGCTTCCTGTTCACTCAATATAACTGTAAGTCACTTAGAACTTTCTTTGAGAAGAAAGCTACTATCAAACGCTTCCTCAGCAGTGGGCAGCACAAGATCCTTGCTGACTGCTCTCGGTGCTGCTGCTGGAGCAGGGGGTTGGACTAGATGGTCTCTAGAGGTCCCTTCCAACCTCAACCACTCTGATTCTGTGCGACTCCCACCAGCAGCAGTCCTACTGCTGAGCAGCAGGTATCTAACACGCAAATACAACACGAGTTTAAGAGCACAGCAGAGACTGCTGCAGGGCAGCCGAGTGCCTAGAGCTTGTGGTGGTCAGCGCCATTCCCAACGCCACGTGCCCATGGGCAGCTCCTCTGTGGCGAGGGGCAGGCCTGCCTGCCCCGCGCGGGGCCTGCGCTGCTCGAAGGCTCTGCTCAGTTCTCCACACCAAAAAGGGAAATCCAAGAATGAATCCTGGCTCTTAAGCTTGCTGGTGCCATCAGATGCGAACAGTGTGTCCCTAAGCTGCTGCTCTTTCTGCTGCCATGGCTTCTTCCTGGTAGAAGGTGCCCTGAGACTCCCCCTCTTTGGGGACTGACTGCTACGGTTCTGAGCCAGAGACACACGCTCCTCTTCCCTCCACAAGGCTCTGAGGGGAGACCCCTGCAGCCAAGAAATTCAAGAACTTGATGCAGGAAAAGACCTAGACAGCAAGGGAAGGAGCAGAAGCAGGAGGTTCTTACAAACCTCCAAGGAATGAGGAGGGCAGGTGGAACCATCCGTTGCTTAAGGAAGCAGAAGGGATTCAAAGTGTATTAAGCTGTCACCCCATGCCTCCTCACGAGGAATGAAATGACCTCTTAGTGCTCCCCTGGGAGTCACACCAGCCCAGGGCACCGTTTCGGGGCCTGCACCCAGATTCAGAAACCTGCCGACTGCTCTGTCAGCTTTAATTCCTGCACCAGAAGCTGCGTCCACAAACTCAGCCCCACGACGAGGCGAAAGGGTTCAGGCCTCCTGCTAATTCTGTTGGACTCTGCACTGCCACCACCTGCCGTTCTGCACCAGCTGTGATGCAGGAGGGTCAAATAGGACAACAGGGCACCCCAGGCAGGGGGCATGAGCTTATTTCTCCCTTTTTCCTCCCTCCTTCCTTTTCCTCCCCCCTTTTTCCTCCCTAGGCACTATTCATGCCAAGCTCCCACAGCCAGGTCTAGGCGCCTGTTGACCTCGCTCTACAGCTAAGTGCTCCCTGCAACTGTTTCATTTTAAGAGCCATTCTGAAACACCTGAAAATAGACAATCCTCCCCCAGAAAACCTCTTAAGAGTCAGATTAAAGATTTTCTCAGCAACAACTGTAACTGAATCCAATATTCTGAAGAAAAGAAAAAAGACACTGGAAGCAATATTCTTTTAACAAAATTCTTCCAATAAACTTATGAAGGATAAGGAAAACGTGGTCATGGTTTTGCCCTTCAAATATTGCCTAATTGGTAGGAGCAAAGTGAGCCGTTAGCACCGCAGCGTGGCCTTGACATCCTCACATCATGTAGGTTCTGCATTAGCACCACTGCACTGTGTAACACTGTAAATGAAATGAGATCCCACTTGGATGATGTGTGTGCAATTTCACTTAACTTCACTGGCACACTAGGGCCTGGGTTTATCACCTATACATTTCAAGTCATTTAGGGTGGTTATAGGGAGCCAGGGCTATCACTTGGTTTAGTGTGGCAAAGCGTGAAACCTATTAAAACCTGACAGGTTGGACTCCCACGCCTGGCACTAACACACACTCAATGTCATCAGTACAAAGCATAATAAGCCAAAAACAGGTTTTAAAATTTATTCTGTAAAAGCTGGTATGAAATCTGACTATTGCACTGTGTGTCTTACTGACTTCAAAGATCTGGTAATATGAGAATTTCACAGAAATTATGCTGTTTTGTAGCCTAATGAAACACACATTTGGTTTTCTTCTAGTAAGAACTATATTAGTGAACAGAAAAGAGTGTTTCAACATACTTTGCCTTGCATGTTCTTCAAGTCATTCTGTATGCTTAGAGCAAAATGCAGCGTTAACTACTTTATAATAAGAATTTTACTTCTTTGATTTGATAACTTTTCATTGTTTGCTTGGATTGACCACTACATTTTACCAGAGGAAACTCTTTAAATACCTGCAGCTTCTTCCCATTTGGAGCAGGTCAGTACGTGTGGGCTAATTTATGCCACAGCCATATCTAACACAGGCTGGGTATCAGAAAGGGCCCAAGAGATTAGGTATCTGGAGCTACTACCTACTGTAAAACCCATTCAATTCAGTGGGCCGGTAGGCTCCCACTTGTATCTGAACTAACTATATGTAAACAAGCAAACTATCTCATACAAGGTATGAAAGTCCTGCACATGTTTTTGCAGTGTCCAAGTGGCAGTGTCAGGATGTCAAGGGAATGTTCTCTAAAAGCAAAGCCTGTTTCAGAAGGGAAGAGTTTTCACTTAACCTGTAGAATCCTAAAGTTAGGCAAACAGATCTGTAAACAGGTTTGTACAAGGTCTGTCTTTACTACAGCTATAAATCAAGTTATCTGCATAATGAATGGTCCCTGAATAACCATCTGGGAGCACTTCAGCTTCCAGGTTTATACAGGTTCAACTCCTTTGCTCCTCTGTCGACTGAACAGTTAAACCTCTGGCAAGGCTGCAGAGCACAGAGCCAACAGTGACAAGTATCAAGTGTTTCTGATGGATCATTTTATTAGTGACAGTTCTGCCCTGGACAGCTCAACTTGGCCCTTCAAAAGGAAAAACTTTCACCCCATCAACACTACTGAAGTGCGTGTCTGCTGCTGTAAGCTGTGTCACTTTGAACATTTCATCTTCTTTTCAGATCCAGCACCATTTGCACACATACAGCAACAGCAATCTGATTAATAAATGATAATCCAGAAAAAAAAAAAGTAAAACCTACAGAAATTACAGCATTAAAAAAGGAAAAAGTTTTTATAGGGAAATTTCATAAGCAAGCTGCAAATCATTTTCTAAGAAATAACCTCATTCATGAGTATCTGCTGCTCTTTGCCCTGCACAAAAAGACAGACATTCCTGCTCTGCACTAGCCCAAGGGAGTTCATATGGCCATGTTCAAGTAGAAATGGAAACTATCATCCACACAAGGGGAAAGAGCAAGTTAGCAGCTTTGGATAAGGCAAAGGCATCTTACTTATTGAAGACTTTCTTCTCAAGCCGGGAGCGAGAATTATCGGCTTGCTGCTTCAGGTCGGTCAAATTCGGGTATTTTTTCTTCTTCCCCTTCTTTTTCCCCCCTTTTTCATTATTTTTAGAGGACCCAAGATCCACTCCTGTAGCCGCTTCAACTTCTCTCATGAATTCTGGATCTCGCCACTCTGTTTAAAAAACAAAATAGACACTTTGAAACTCCAAACCCAAGTACAATCTGCAGGCTCCAAAATTGCAGGTTCTTGTCACCATTAGGTGAGGGCAGAATCACTGTGCTGTAGAAGCTAAATACAGAGGAAGGGGAGGATAAGACAGGTAGCCCAAACCACTGATCTTGATGAAAAAGCGCTGCCACTCAGGGATTAGCATCTCCTATCAACTGCTATAGACAAAACTGCTCTGCAGGAAGACTTCAACTTTTACAGCAGCACAGCAGCAAAATTCCAAGGAGACTATTCCATGTAGGAGAGGGGACAAACAGGGATATCATTTATAAACTGAATAAAATGCCAGCAATGTAGCTGAGGATCTATCTGCAGAAATAAACTCTCAGTAAGCAAACTTAAAAATACGGAATAGATCAACTTTAATGCAGTGTGGAGACTGTTGGGTGCCGTAACATTTCTATACAAAAGAATGGTATTTGCTCCAAAATATGCAACCAAGACCTGGCATCAAAAGGGCATTCTTGAACAAGATGATATGTCCCTCTTTCTGCATGCCTAGATTTGTGTCCAAAAAGACAGTTTTCTTTTGAAGCATCCCACACTTCACCAATTTAATTATCCAAATTAAGATTCTACTTTTGAAATAGAGACTATTATGAAAAACATTTTGAGAGAATAGGTTGGGAAAAAAATAACAAATGCCGCTTTAAAGAGTAATATGGTTCTAACTCAGCATAAACGAGGAGCTTGGATTTTAGTAACCAGTAATTGTCAATTATTTGTTATACAAGTTCTCTGTCATTCAGCCTTTCCTGCTTGCAAAACCAAACTGATTACAAGTTTATTAAGCATCTATGTAGATATGGAAAAAAATATACAGTGCTAAACAACAGTACAATTTTATTTACATAGCAAGTTGGTCATTGCCTATGACAAATATTGGTAACGACTTTTCAAGGTGGTCAGCCCCACTTAACGATATTAAAAGCTGCTGTTCAGGAGCACCACAGCAATTCTCCAGCGAAAGGTTAACCTGCCAGTGTTATACATGAAAGTGAGGACAGAATAAAAATCCAACACAAAGGATGAGAAAAATGAAGCTGTTATAGGAACCGAGCAGGAGACATATAGAAGGAGAAAGCAGAACACATACACTTGATAGATCATAAGACTTCACCTGGGTTTTTTTTTTTTTTTGAAGTGAAGGAATACAGAACACCACAATTCAGATACAGGAACGATTAATCCAAGATTAAGGAAAACTGTCTAAACAGTTTATCTCCCAGTAATAAGAAGGCGTCACAGTTTAGGAACCCAGTGAATGGAGCGATTGTTTAAACACAAGGCAAAAACGCCGGCATCCAGTCGAGATGAAATGAGCATTTGAGTAAAATGAAGGAGCAATTTAAAAGCCTTTGAGAAAAATCAATAGGATGCCAGGGAAGAGCAGCCTTTTTGAGCACTGATGGGCCCCTAAAGCTCTTCATACATTGTTACTGAGTTTAGCAGCAGGGAAAAGAAAATTACACAGTTTGCAGGGGTAGGCGGGAATCGATACTGTAGTTAGTAAAGAGATGCTATTTCACATCTGAGTGGCCAGCGGCCTGCTGCCTTCACCAGCCTGTCCTGATACCTGTTTGTTAACAAGTCACTAAGGGCTGAAAAACCAGATACTCTTCAGGGCTGACACAAAAAATAGGCACTTAATTTGCTCCCGCGCGTGAACTATTGGAAAAGGATGAACGCGGCAGATTAGCAGGTCAGCGTAATCCCCCCTGATTCATTGTTTCAGGAGCACAGAGCCCCAAGCACCATTTTGAGGACAACTAGAGAGAATCTAAGGTTTTACACCAAGCTAAGAGAAATGCTTTGTGACAACAGTCCCAGTGTCGCCAGAACACAGTCATTATCACATGAATTGTATTCATTTTGCGTAACTGTTTTCCCATTCTGATACAAAAAGATAAAAAATAAAAGCACTCTCCAATAGGAGAAAAAATTAGGCAGAATTTTTGTGCAATTTAATCATGCAACGGATCCCCGTATTTTAAAATTTGGCATTTTTTATACTGTGGTGATGCTGTCGATCATAAAACCAAATGTCTATTGCAGAGAATGAGTCTCCATCTGCACACATGGAGGCCCAAAAGGAAAAAAAGGTGTCAGAAGCCCAAGGCAGGGGGACAGATACGCAGTGGTATCTGGTACACGTATGGCTATAGGAAACCCTCAGTTTTTGTCCAATGAGCCCCAGATTCTGCACCATCTCCCCAGCCCGGCAGAAGGACCTTGCAGAGACACCGCAGCGCCCAGCAGCAAAGGCCGTGCTGCTGTGGGGCTACAGTCAAATCGTTTATGTGTCTAAATGCAGATTTATTCTTCTGAATAACTGGCCAGCTATATTGTTTATGCTCTGAGGAGGGCTCATGGGCAAGCGCAGGAGCCTCGTTAATACTAGAACTAACGTGGAGATTGATGAAGCCCTGAGTTGGCCAGAACTGTAAGAGAGAAACACCTCTCTTCCTTGAAGGGAACACACTACAGGGCATCAAAATGATCAAGTGTAATTAGGAGAAAGCTTTAATTACAATACAGAATACTCAACCATAACAAATAATTTAAAATAGAGAAAACTAAGACCTGCTGGGAGAAGGCAGATGAATAAAAGCTCCGCAAACAAATCTGTCCCCTCCAATTACACGTGCTGTCTTTGCTGCCTAGATCCTTCTGGGGGCTCCTCCTCTGCAGTCCCTCCCCTTGCAGGAGCCTCCTGGGGCTCCATGAAAACCCACCTGCTGCCCAGCACTAACGAGGCTTCCTGGAGCTGCTGGACAGGACTCCCCTATTCCCTGGGGAAGCCTCCCTGCCCGACGCTCCAGAGCTGAATTCCACCTAAAGCTGTCCAAATTCCCTTGGGAAGGATCAGTCTTTGCCCCAGCACATCCCACTGGAGAGCAGCAGCAGCCAGGACAGGGCTTTTAGTTTTGTTGCCTACTCCTGCTCTCAAGCCACAAAGTAAAATCAACATGAATTAAAATGAAAGAATGAAGCTAGCAAACCCAGTGGTCCCAGGAAGGTTATCTATATGTCCCGACATATAAGTCATAGTTCACCCTGCCTTTGACTTTTATATATGTGTATTCCTCAGAGTTTCTGTGTAGAGCTAAGTTGGAATTAGCATGGGGCTCTCAACACCAGCAGTTTAAACATTAAAATTTCAAATAAGTTAATTTTCCAGACTCTTTCAGCATCACTTTTTCTTGTGTAACATTTCCTTCATAATCATGAAACTAAAAAACAATTCTGGCCTAATGAAAGCTGCGTTTTTCAGGATACGGCTATAGTGCCTACACTTCAATGGGATGCAGGTCAAAAGGGTATTTAGAAAAAGAAATACTAGCACGATAAATCATAATTTTTCCTACAAGCAGTATCTAACATAACAACCAAGAATTTTACAAGTTATTTTAGGTACTAATCCTCAGCCAGTGTAATCCTAACTCAGTGAGCAATGGTCACAAGTCTCTTTTCCCCCCTTCTTTTCCTCTATTAAATCACTTTTTGGGAATATTCTATGTGGTTCTGCAAAAAATGACAATGCATCAAAACACTCTTTTCCACCCGATCATTTCAGCTGCTGCAAAACTGCTCTGAGAAAGGCTCAGCAACTCCAGATTGTATTTGCGGAAATCATAAAAAAAAAAAAAAAAAAAAAAAAAAATCATCCACTGAAGAGCCTGAACACATTCCCCTGGGATGCAAGAGATGAATCTTCCAAGGCCTCAGGTGAAGAGCTGACTATCAAGTAACCTCCTTTTTGGTCCCTCTCCTTTTCCTTCCCCTATAACTTTCTACTCTCTCCTCATTTCTCCCCATCTTAGTAGCCTCCCTGGCTGGTTTTCATAGAAGAAAATGAAACAACAACAAAATCCTTGGAAACATTTTGCTTTTGTCACACTGTGAAATGCTAAAGGAATGAAAATTCGTTTTATTGAAATGAAAACACAAGTCCTGGCAGCAAGCAGAAAGATGGTCCTCCAGAGCATCCCAACCTCAGCCACCTGCTTGCCCACCAAAACTGCAGCTTGCACAGGTCCCTCTGGAAGCCAGTGGAGCAGATCTGGGCAGTTCAAAGCCTGCTAAAAGGAACCTCATAGTGATCCCTAACTAGTTTAAAACTAGTTAACCCTCCCTGCCCAAACCACAGCCAAGCCTGTCCTGCATGGGTATCCACCTCACTGCAGGCTGCCGAGGTAAAGACAAGAGACGTGATCTGCAACTAAAAAAAAACAGAAAACAAAACCAAATTGTTTCGGCAGGATCTGGAAAGAAGCCTCAGCTTTTAAAATTGTATCTACTGCCGCCTTGACCACAAAGTGCTCACATCTGTGAAGGCTTTGGGAGAGGCTGCCTTTTTACACAATTAGGGCTAAGATCCCATCATATCTGTTGCGTTTATGTACTGAGCTCTTCTCAGCCAAACTCTTGCCTGTGATGCAATTAAATCACACCCACAAAGCAACCACTTTCAGTGAAAGTTTAAAAGAGAAGAAAAAAAGAGTTAATATCTTATGCTTATATTCAAGGCTTACCTCTCACCTCAATCTACTATTTTGAGACTATTTTTTAGATGAAATGTAGACACAAACCTGGCTGTGCTGCTTGTTTCTCAAACTGCATCTTTGCTTCTCTGGCTCTGTCCTCCGAGTTGAGAGGAATCCCAGATTCATCCCGAGGAATTATCTTTCCATGAAAAGGACACTTCAGAAAGAAAGGAAAAACTCTCAAAACTCCCGAATGAAACCTTCTTATGTAATTCAGCATAACTCACAGCCAGACACTGGAATGACATGATACAACTTTACACCTGATCTCCTGTCCACATCAGAAGGCATTAGGATCCCTTAAACATCATACACTAACTATATGCATAATCCCAATCCTCTGTATAATGGCAATCCTCATTTTCTAGCAGGCAGGTAACATATCCTGTTACCTCTGGAACTTAGGCTGCAGCGCAATTTGTCACTCAAACTGTTTCCATACCATGTAACAATCCCTTCTGAAGTATTTAAACATGTTTTGAACCTTCAATCTCAGATTAATACAGGAAGAAATGGAATATTAAAACTAAGTATTTAAGCGTAACTATTTACCTCCAAAGCTCTCATAATTCGAGGCCGTATAGGATTTATCTTTCATAAAAGCTAATCTGTAATAAAATGTATCTCTGTTACCAAATACTCATGGCTTTAATTAATACCAAATATAGCTTTAAATGAGCACGACTATTCAGCAACCAACTCATGGACAAGGAATCAAGTATCACAGTAATAATATAAATAGCTATGATTAACGCCAAATAAAAAACACCTTTAAACATCTAAAATTTCTTGATAGAAAGCAGCAGCCCATTTCTCCAGAGACAATTTCCATTCACTCCTTTTAGCTAGATTTGGAATTGAAATAATATTTGTAAGAATGTTTTGGTGAGATCTTCTCCATGCAGCACCCATCTTGGAAGCTGTTATTCGGTGCCCACCTTAAAGCGGTCTTGTCTTTGGCACAGACCTCCGTTAGGCATCGGTGCTCGACATTTGTGTCTCACTGGTTCAAACTCCCCAGCAAACGTTATATACCTAGTTTTTAACATGTCAGAGATTTCTTTATTTTCAACCTCCTCCTCCACTTCATTGGGTGCCCAGAATCGATGCTGAGAGGAAAGTCTGGGAAAACAAAGAGCAAAAATTATTTGTGTGTGGGTGAGGCTGTGCCTCTCCAGCCCTGTCTTCATGCAGTATCTGGATCAGACATAAGCCCAGTGAGTAAGAAAGTAACGAGAGACGTCAGCATCATCCTGCAGTCAACTTGCATGTAATAGAAGGGAAGATGTACCAGTGAATTATAAAACATTAGGAATCTAATATTCTTTGTTATGATCCCATAAAAAATGTTTTTTTTTTTAATATATTACTGAAGTCAGACAAACTGTATAGAATTCTCCAAATATCACATCCATCCCAATTTCTCATTTAACCTGCTCACCTATCACCAGTCTTAGCTCTAGTTTGTGATCTGGCATTTGGAGTCATTCAGTTATGGTAATTAGCTCTGTAGGTATTTCTGTAGTTAAAAATCTCTAAAAATAAAACCAAAATCACCACACAACAGTTGAACCTTGAGGAGAGGGTAAGTAGACTGGTCTCCCGTACACCATTATTTTAATAGCTCTAAGAAACGTATAGGGCTATAGGGAATTCCTCTAGGAAATTAAGTGCAATCCACTGAAAAGCTACTTTAAAACTAGTAGTTACGATCATGTATATTTACAGGCAAGTCTCCACAAACACAGGCTCTGGTGATATGGTGTAAAGAACATCCATGTCAGTGGATGTGGAGGAGAAAGAAAGGAATCTCGGGTGGAAACCTTTTGCATGGTGCAGTATTTTAGCTTTATAAATGTTAGTAACTCTATGTTAATAACCTTACAGGCACAAGGAAGGCAGAATGTCAAGATGCCATATGGGAGTGTAAAGAGGTTCAGGGAATCTTTATGTAAAATTCTAATGCCCAATGGCAGCCTGAACATTCCCTTCACCTCTAAACTACCAAAATTCAGTCACAAGGAGAAAGATGAAACATTGAACAGCTGTGTGTGTAGCCTCTTCTATTAGAAAGAGAGTTCTATCCAATATTTGAATTTCCCCACCCTCAAAAATCTGCATCCAACAGATCTCAAGGGAATTAAACCCCTGTTTTACTCCATACAGCACAGATCAGTATTTGGGAACCAGACATAGAGGAGATTCCCTCCTACACAGATACTCCTAAGTGCTAAGGCTTATTACAAACATAAATATCTTCCTCCAGAAAATATTTCCAAGCAGGTGAGAAGAGAACAAAGCAGTGTTGAATCCCAATGTTTCCTGTTGCTCTAATTTAGGCAATGCTTTAAATGGCCAGAAAAAAACACATATATTTCTGTATGCATGCCTATAGAAAAAGTTAAGCAAGTTGCCCAATGACTACTTTATTTTTTCCATAAATATATTTTCTATCTAGGGTCAATGATCCTGTGTGTGCAGAGTTACTTGAATTATCTTTGGTTAGACTGGCATATCTGTAGTTATAGACTATAAGGTTCAGAAGTGTGCCCTCTATTTTATTGGAAAGCATAAAAATAAAACAGTGCAGCACAAGGCAGGCAGTGAAATATGATTTTGATTTCACTTATGACTTGAATAACTCATTTGCAATGTAAAATAAACCCTTACTGCCTCTTTGGCATTATCACAGGCAAATGCTTCTTAAAGCCTTGCTGAAAATCTTAACCATTTTACAGGCCTCGAGGTGCTCACACCTGACCAGGCAGAACACAAAGCCTGCAGTGAACATGTTAAAACCACTTTCCTGTATCAAATTTAAAACATATTTAGCATTTTATAAAATCAAGCACAGGGACAGTGCCCTCCTCTTGTTCTTTTCTGCAAATGCTGTCGCTGAGAATTAAGCCAAGCTGGAGTGAATTGTGACAGAAGCAATCCAGATGATGCCATTTAGTGTTTTTGTTTGTTTGTTTTGCCTCAAAAAAGGCACTGGAAGCCAGCAAATGAGGATGTCAAGTGTGGCAACAGCCACCTGGCTACTGTTCCGAGAAGTGAAAGGTGAAGAAAATAATTACACAAAATATATTATCTAAAACTTCAGCCAAAACAGAACCACCTGTGCCAGGGAAACTAATACTCCTCAGTATGAAAATGTGGAAGCTGTTGATGACATTTGCTTGGGCTTTAGCTGTAGCACCACTTAGGGTCTGCCTATACAACATTATTACTCCAATCCGTGTTGCAGTTAAACAAGTTTCATTTGCAGGAATTGACCCAGTGAGCAATTTTTACCTTACCTGAAGCCAGTAAGACGCATACTGATCCTAAACTCATAGTGGATTTAAAGAAAGTTTATACAAAGAAAAATTTTGACTCCATACAAAGGTATTAAAAAGGGCTAAGAAAGGGCTTTAAATACAAACTGCTAGAAACAAGCTCTTGATGTACACTATAATCACATCTCCCCAGCACTGCTACAGCTTTCCCAAAGCCAGCCCTGCTTCATGTCCAAGAAACCACAGAACCTTCCAGACAAAAGTGAAAAGCAAATTCGAGGTTGAGGGATCCCAGTTCAAATTCTGGCACTGCCAGAACACTGCCTCCTGTGAGAGCGAGCAACAGGACCGAGCTCTGTTAGTGCTCTGTAAAGCCAGGCAAAGTACAAGTACTTAGTGCCCTGTCATGCCCCCCCTTCAGTCTTTCTCTTACTTTGTCTGTTATTTATTTAGACTGTAAAACTCTAGCAGAGCAACTTCTGCTGTGGAGTTGCACAGGACTTTGCAAAATGAGGTATCAATTTAAACTGAAGCACTGCTATGCTGCAAATACACAAACACTAGAAAAGCTGAAAAATGTGCTTTGAACTATCAAAGAATGTTTGATTAGTACCACATCTTCTTAAAACATGTGTCATTTTAGGTTAGAATTTCTCACTGTGTTTACAGGTCCCGTAACACAATGGAAAAAGAAAAATAATTATCAAAAGCAGTAAGCTTCACCCTTCTGCATGACCTCTGAGGACAAGTAAATCTATATATTTATTTTTTCTTAAAAGAAAAAAAAAAGAGCATTTACTTGAGTATCTTCCCAGCGCTTGGCTGGTCCTGCCCCCAGTAGTGGAGATCCAATCCAAAGGGCAGGACAGGAGCTCTCGCTCTTTCTTCCGCTCGCTTCCTTGTCTCACTATCGGCCTCTTCCGAAGCTGCTTGCTCAGTAGCTGCAGACCTGCTGGAGACAGTTTATGAGATGTCAGTAGAAAATAATAATCACAACTTTTCCTCCATTTGCATTAACTTCCCACACAAACACCAAGATGTGCTCAGCTCTGGGACGGCAACCAGCACCTCTTGCAGGGTTCCCTCCCTCCCTGCTCAGCCCCGGGCTGCAGGGGTTGCAGTGGGCAGCGTTTGCTGGCAGGAGTCACCCTGTGTCTCCAGGCCCTTGTGCAAAGGCACAGAGGGCACCGGCAGCGCGGCGCAGCACGGCATTCCCGATGGATAGAAATGCTTAAGGAAAGCAGCTGTACCAGCAAACTGCACAGCCCTCACGTATAGGGGCAGAAAAGGGATTAGATATAAATGACAGACAAATGAAGCAAAATAAACAAATAGGACAAGCAGAATAAGCAGTGAGTGCATTTCACTTTCCTTTCTTTAACCAAAGAATAGCACAGAATGGTCTTAGTCACCCTATCTGAAACATTAGTTTTTTTTTTTTTTTTTTTTTCAGATTAAAGGCAAAATGCAAACTTGGAATGGAATAAAGCTATTTCTTCTGGATTACCTTCCAGTTTGTCAAGGTTTGGGGCTTTTTTTTCCCCTGCAAGTGCCTTTTTTGGCACAACCTACCATTGACAAATTACTCCACTCTTGTGGCCATTTGCACTACATACAGCTTAAACCAAATTATTAGCAAAAGATTTCAGAAAATCCTGGGGCAATCATTAGCCAAAAATCCAATTTTAAAACAGTGAATACACATCTGAGTAAGAGAATTATACATCTAAAGTGAAAGGAAAAGCCTCAACTTTTAGCTTATCCACCCGATGATGCACTTTTCGGAGCGTTTTTGTTTTTAATAATCACAAATAAGTAAGAGCAATCTCTAAAAGAATTCAAACATGGATAACCTTGTGTGTACAGGTGGTAACTTGGGTAGCTGGTCTCTGATGAGTTTGAGCGTGGCAGCTGCACAGGTTGGATCAAGTTCATCCTCGTTCCCTTTTGGCTGGGCCCGGGAGCTCAGGGGAGCCCGTCCGCCTGGTGCCTCCTTCCCGTGTGTGCTTGGAGGTGACAGTGGCTCCAGCCCTGCAAAAGACAGAGATGTTTGAGAGGTCTCTCTCCTTCCTCTGCCAAACAGCTCAGCACATAGATTTGGTACCAAGGAACTTGTAGATTTTGCATCCATCGAGGAACCATCCAACTGCTTTCAGTCCACATTAGACATGATCTTACTCACGGGCCAGTAACAGCAGCAGTGTTTCTGTCTCTTTTTCTTATTGTGGTCAGTACCGAGTAACTAAGTAACCAACAAAATGTTTTCGTTTCTCTGTCGTTGTACGACGACCAAGAACAGTATTACTGCACCTTGGAGAAGATGCTTGTTTCAACTGCAATGGTGCTTTTTGCAGGTAAGTTTCTAGGGGCACATCAGCCTGCTCGTACATCATTCCTGTCTTCAAGGTTACATCAAGACAAAACAGAAGAAAGAAACTTAACACTACATAAACTTACCACCCACATTGCTAAGGTTTTGAAGACACTGTCAAACTGTTTCTTCTGATCTTTCTTCTCTCGCAGATGCCAGGACACAGCACTTGCCAGGGGAAGGCACTGCAGCATCGGCAGATGCGCAGGGCACAGAGCACCCAAAGAGATGCTACCAACCTGAGCGGGGCCCGAGGCAGAGACTTCCAAGCGCCAGCCACTCTGTGGTGGGGCAACGTAATTGCTTTCTACAGCTCGACTAAACAGTGCCCGTGCAGGGTGACGATGCAATTAGATAGGCTGGACAGTCAGACAGCACCTGCCTCTGCCAGGGAGCTGCAGGAGCAACTCTATTAGCTGGCAGCAGTAACAAGAACTTTTCAACCAACGACATCTAAAATGGAGAGACGTGAGCCCTTACGCTAACATAATAGACAACATCTCCTCTAGAGCAGGAAACAAAAGCCTTTTTACACAAGCAGCATTTGAAATACAAGGCTGTGTTCCCCCCAAAAACAACCTCAACACACACAGAAATCATGATTTAGCAGGACAAAAACTTTCAGTTATCTCAGGCTTCACTTGGAAACAATCCCAGCTGACCTGCCATGTTTAGCAATCATCTAACTGAGGCTTCTAGGCTGCACGGCGCACAAAGCACTTTCACCTCAGAGAAAGATATATTTAATACATACAGCCTTACAACAACTTGTCTTTACCACAGTCTGCAGAAGCACACATCATGACATACGGCAGAAAACGTATAAGGTCTGCTGCATATTTCTTTTCCCTTAGATCTTCACAACAATAATGCACCCCAATACTAAATAACCATTGGTAACTAAGAGTTCCCTAATTTAAGATTAAATTGTATACATTTGAAATACAGAAACCTGGTGAGGGCATGTGGAAAAGGAAGTGGGCACAAACCCAGGTAAGGTGCCTCTATGGGGAGGGCTGCAGCAGGCCCTGCAAGACAGGATGCTGCAACAGGTCTCAGGTGTGAGAAGGGCGCCCGGGGCAGTGGGCCTCACAGTGGGGCCAGGTCATGCCAAGCGGGATCCCCCTTCCCCTTGGCTTTTCCCTCCTCGGCGGCAGGTGAGGATGGGCCTAGCAGCTGCGGACAGAACAATTCAAGAAACCAACAGGTATGTTGGAAAATCAGGTGAAAATCAGCAAAAGGACCATCCAGAAGGGAAACGATAGTTAAGCATTATGGGGATAGAACTAAGCGAAGGAAAATATAAGCTAAATAGCAAAAGAAACCATGAGGTTTATTAGGGTGTGGATTTGCTGTTCAAGAGCTAATGGTGACTCCACAAAGTGGTTTTTGTTGTTGCTTTAAAAAAAAAAAAAAAGAAAAAGAAAAAGCACATAATGTTCCCCTTGACATGGCACTGGTGAAGGGGAGCACCCTTCGATTCACAGATCTGGAAAGGGGACAGGACAGGACTCCGTTGGGCTTCTGTCACCGCCAACTCCAGCAACGGAAAGGAAAAGACTTTTTCTTTCTGGCAGGTGCTTTGTATCAAAGTGAAAGAGAAACCCAAAAGACTCCGTTTTAAACCCACTTTAACAACAATCATGAGGATTGGAGTAAACTCTCTTTTATGATACAAATACTTACAGACACTTCGCCATGAACAAGGTCAGCTTGGAAAAACATGACAGGCTCTATCTGCAAGTTAGAACTGCCTCTCCCCAAAGGGCAAGGGACGAGAACACCTTTCTGAAAAGCACCGCAGAAAGCAACAATTCTGAGATGAATTCTATGTTTGCTACTCACAAATTGCTCCTCATCACCTTTTTCCTCATCAGGGTGGATGCCTGTGTGCATGCATGTGCTAAAAGTTCCCAGAAAATCCTAGTCATATTTTTTCCCTATCATTTTTACAGAAAGCAAGATCACCCCCTCATTATACTGATGGAGGGGATGAGAAGGGACAAGCAATCAGCTACCCACAGAAAAGGCAAGCGAGATAAATGGACAATGTGACATTTAGATAGATAAAAATCACATCCCAAAGATCAATAGAGGAATTCTTAAGGGTTACAAGAACAAAATATTTTTTTCCATTGATTTCTTATTTTAAACCATTAACAGAAAAATGAGTAAATGGTAAATACATTACTAAGCATTAAAACCATTGCTGCTGGTTTTTTTTTTAATATTTGTTTATAAATTTAATTTTTGCTGACAAGATAAAGGATTACTATGCAGACAACAGCAGTATTTGAATTGTATCTAATGGCATGGTGGGATTTTTTGTTTGTTTTTAAAACATACATGACATGGAATGCAGCTTTCGAGAGGAATATTTCCTCTTCAGAATCCTGCTGCTCCGGGTATTTTGTGTAGCATTAGCACAGTACCTGGGTTAAAACAGCTCCAACAGCAGCTTTTAGAAAGAATCATAAAAATGTTCAAATCCCCTTTTTTTTTGTTTAAACTGACCAAATGGCACCTATTTGCCTGAAGCAATAAAGTAGACGGTGTTCGCAAGACAAATCGATAGACAGAAAGGGAGAGGCTGGGGTTTCAGCTGAAGTTAGGCTGCCGAACGCTGACATTATTGATTTTAGCTAGTTCAGCTGGCCTTGTAATTAAAATGTAAATTTGAGAAAGAGATTATGTCCTGACAGAAATGGTGGGATTAGGGAGAGATAAAAGCCCCTCGGTGAGAATTCAGAGAAAGAGCAAGCACAGGTTTCCTCAGCTGTGTGGATTTAGACGAAATCTAGCTACTTCAAATTCACTTAAGTTTAATTGAAAAAACGGAGATAGAATATAAATAAGTATTATGGACTTTGGCTCTCCTGAAAGAATATAATAATTTCTGTTTCCCATTTGTTCAATCTTACTCAAGCCAAATACACGTGATTTAGCACAGATAGGCTGCAAGAAGGTCAGGAAAGTCTAGCAGTTCATGCATAATACTCAGTCCCTCTCTCCTGCGATCAGAAGGAAAATGAGAAGAAGAACGTATTTTACTCAGCAGCTGCAATAAACTTCACTGCTGCAGGAAAAGAGCTTTGCAAAGTTTACTCTGTGGGGACTTGTGGATCAGAGAGCAGGAGTGAACGTCCGTGGTGGAGCTCAGCACTGCCAGGTCAGCCCTGCAGCACCTACCGTGCGCAGGGATATGAGCTAAAAGGAACACAGCCCTACGAACCCGACTAACACCAACGACCATCACATGCTGGGAAGGCCTCACTATTTCTGAGGGTTCTGCTACCAATAAGGGGTGAAGCTTTGAATGAATTATGCAAATTACCCTGATTATCTGATCTTTAATTGCAAATTAAAGGAATATTTAAAGGAATAGTTTTATGGTTTTTTTTTTTAAAACCTGTGATCAAATTTCATTGCTACCTATAAAAATCAGACTCTTCTCTTCTTAGAACCACTTCATCTTAAAGAACTCTACAGTGAGAAAATAACAGGTGTTACAAATAAAATCTCAAAAAGTACCTTCAGTTCATACAAAGATAAGAAAGACAAAAATACATGACATTTTTTATAGTGGAAAACTTCCCCTCTAATTTTAAAGTTGTCCAACACACAATTGCGCTCCTTGCCCCCAAAGGCCAAGCACGAGCTGCCGCCTGCGCGGCCGGGCAGGTCGCTGCAGGGTCTGCAGGCTCCGCTCAGCCGGCAGCAGAGCTCAGCCCGGGCACACGGAGCACGAGCTGCCACCCGGCCGGCTGCCTTTCAGTGTAAATTAACACATCTGCATTTAACTAAAATTTTAGAATTTTGCTTTGCAAATTAAAAAGTAACAAGCTGACAGCTGTTAATTAATTAGACCAGTGCAATAACATTACATGAAATACTGAGTTTGTCTTAAAGGAATTACACAATATGGGGTAAACTGTACTAACTGTCATTAATTAACCCTACTTACTGTTGTTTTATAATCACTGCTGAGAGAGGCCACATAAGCAGAGTTTAGGTCAAAATCCTTATACATAGATTTTTTTTGTCCTTATCTTTTAAACTTCTTGTTGATCACTTTGTATTCCCCAGCTACTTTCTATGAAGTACGTGGATATCACAAACACCTCAGAGGTAACATCATCATCACCCTGTTCAGTGATTATTAATTTTTAAGACTTACAGGGGGAATCAAACACATCCCATGTCCTGTCACATGTTCCTGGAGCTTTATTTGCATAAAAGCATCTTGCTGGAGACCAAGGAAGGGTTTGTGCGATCTCCTGATTCGGATGCATCAGGAGAAACACCTGCAATCAATACCACTACACTCACACAGAAGTATTTCATTGGAGGTGCCAATCTAGTATTTTATGTTTTTGATAAATGTGCAGTTATCTTCATTCTAAACACTAGAATAATAATAAATTTCACTTAATTAGTGGCCTAATTGTAGCTACACGGAATGTGCAATTGCCTATATACAGATATATTCCAAACATACTGATATAATGAGGCAATTTTCTTTGTACATTTATAGTTAGACACTTCTAATGTGTATGTGAAGAAAAACTGTGACGGTGCAATGCAAATATACTTGATTAGAGAATCACAGGGCCACAGTCCAAACCTGAATGTGGAATATCTGTTTTTCATATATTTATGGTAAATCAATGTATGCTATTTCAATCATAACTTGCATAACAATCCTGACATACTAACAACCGTAGCTTGAATGCTAAATCTGTTATCTCTTTATTTATGGCAAATCAATCATACAACTGTCAGTATATTTTTTTAAGGATTTATAGCAGTAATAATAGAAATCTGATTCAAAGTATTAGGCTCTTGCTCAGTGAGAGACAACTGTTTTAACTGCACTTACCTAATTTATAAAAGCATTTAAATTAAATTTAAATTAAAATTATAAACGACCAAATTTTACAAGGTAGTAAAAGCTGAAGGTAACCAGGTAATTTTACCTCCTCTCCCCCTACGAAACCCATTTTAGGTTTTCCTATAAAGAAGTCAAATAAAACAGACAAATATTTACGCAGCCTAACGAGAAGTAGCAGGATATAATGGTGACAATGCAGTTGTAGGTCTCAAACTTGATTATTGAGACCCGTGTTTCAAAGTCTCAGACATCAGAACACTCTCCCTGTGGTCTCTGTGGAGCTGTGGACAGCCAGGGTTGTCCAAAACCAGACTACCTTAAAAACTACTACATAGTTAATTTTATTAAGTTATTTTTATTAAATTATTGAAAAATGCTTGCCAGTAGGGAACCCTAAATAACCTGAATCACAGACAACTAAACAAAGCTTTTTCCTGAAAGACTAATAGGCAAAGAAGGAAGCTTCCTTTTCATTCTTTCAGAGATGTTTAAATGCTATAAGACCAAGTACATAGGACTGGCATTTCTTCTCTGCATTTTCCATGCATGCAGCACTGAGAAAAACCTGCCTAGGACATGCTAACTTGAACATGGAAGAATTATTAAAACAATTTCCAAAGTTCTAAAACAAACAAAAACAAACCTGACTGACCCTTTTGCTACACACAACACAGCAAAAATAATCCTTCTCTCTCAACTAAATCTGTTCCATGCCCCACTGGAGAGAAAGAGACCAGCAAGAAAGACCATTTCTTCATAGTTCAAAGTAAGTGGCTGGTATTTCACTCCATGAATACTTGTTTGAATGCTCTTTTTGTCTTTTTAGCTTTAAATCTTTTACATATGACAAGAAAACAACTGTTTATGGAAGGAACTTCATAAAATACATGATAAAAGAACAGATTACTGCTGTATGCAATGATTAACATTATTTTCCTGCTTTTATGTTTTGGCAACAATTGCATCAAAAAGGCAGCAGGTATGTAACTGGTAGGAAGGAATCAGCACAGAGACTATATAGCCACACCTCTAGTTAGATAACATGCAAGGCTTGAAATTCATCTTATTGTTTGTCATGTTTGCAGCATGACATTGCTGAAAGAGTCTTCTTGACCACGCAAACAAAACCACTTGGAAACATTTAGAAAGCAGCAGATGTAGGAGAAGCAGATTCCAATGAATTAGTAATGACTTTCTCCTATTTTTTATCTTGGATGGTGACAGTTCTATTCTACATTTCCAAGGCAGTTTTGCTCTTATTCAGTGTAAGGATAAAACTCAATAACCAGAGCAGGCTGCTTCCACACTCATATTCCTAAGTCATGCAGCTTCCTCGTATCTCCATTTGTAGTGATACCTCTTCCCTGTACCTCAAAGAAATAGTGCCCAAGTAAATTCATTACCTCATGCAAATTATAAATACAAAGTCACTTCCACATGCAGCTCAGCTACAAGCAAATGATGTCCCAACAACAGAAGGAATAAGATAGAGCAGGAAGGAAGTATCTTACCCTAGAGTCAGAGGCGAATTCCTTTTGTGTCGCAAGAACCAACACCACAGGTCCATCCTTCACCTCATGCACTGCAGGGCTTTAGGACACTGCAACCAACAGCTGAACAGCCGAGGATGTAACGTGGGAAATCACAAGTGGACACAAGATTTTATCTGTCCCCCTAAGCCTGCTTTGAAGCAATACCTCAACTTCTAGGCAGGCAGCAGTGCTAGCCCTACGAAGCAGCCACTCTTCAGTGTAGTGGGTAACATTGGTGGATAGTGTCCGGAACCAGGGTATCCTTATGGCAATTTTCCTCCCAGAGCTGCTGCTCTTTCAGGCAACCACTCTCTCCAGCAACATCATGCAGTGAAAGCAGCTCTGTGGTTCCACAGGGCCGCTGGTTCCTTGTCTCTTGCAGACATCAGGTGCAAGTGTAAATAGGGATTATACAAATGGGAGGTCGTTAAAAGTCTGGTAATGCTAATTTGGCATGACACCCCTAATGGGTTATATCTTCACACTTCAGTTATCTAATCACCTAAATTCTTTTAACAAATTTACATTTTGTCTTACATATGGAGATTCAAATTGACTTGTTTAATTCTCCCTCCACCCAAACTGCACCCATGCTCAGCTTATCTTACATATTCAGTACCACCAACACCTTGAGGGTCACCTATATCAGCTACGTGTACACACAGACATTGCATGCGCATCTGTATTGGAGACAATTCCTCCCTGGCTCCAAGTATCTTTGCCCTTTGCACAGACATTTCAGCTCTCAAAAGTCACCAGTGTCATCAAACCCATCATGAGAGCTCAACATTTACTTTGTTGGTAGAACACTGTCATTTTCTTAAGAGAAGTGAAAGGAAATTAAATGACTATTAAATCAGTTATCCAAATGTCATATTTCAAACTTAAGTGCATAAGATGGAAGAAAGCATGTGCATAACTGGTTTCATGAATGGATATTCTTTCCTGAGCTGGAAGCCTATGTAGTTGTTTTAAATGCTGGCAGCCAAAGGTAAATTTCTTCAGGAGCATCAAGAACGGTTCATTTTTGTTCAAAACGTTTTTCTTTTAACAAACATATCACATAAAGGACAAGCAAATGTGACCATGAACTCCCTCATAACTACATGCATATAAAAGATGGGATAGAACAGTATATGTGACCTAGGAAGCCTGGTTTTATCAAAATATTACTTTTTTAATTAACAAATGAGTACAAACTGCCCCATTCCTTTTCATGTCCTACAGTCCTGCACCGCTGTCCCGTATTCTCTCCCAATGGGTACATTTTGTTCCCATTCCATTCTCTATCCCATTTCAACCTCATCACTACCTCAGTACTCCCAGTTCTACTTCATCTTCCCCAGCTATTTCTTGGGCAAAATACATGTTTGTAGCTTGTCTCAAGCAACACATGTGCAAAGAGGGCACTTGAGCTGAATAAAGAGAAGCACAATCTGCTCACCAGGGCACTGATCTAGTCTCAATCCTCTGCACAGTTGCTACCTTCCATATTTAAAGGAATGTAGAAACTGAGGCATTTCTGTCCTGCCATCAAACTGGAACTGCAAACTGGCCTTGCTGCAAGCCTTTCACAGGGGAAAACAGACTGATACACAACACAGTCAATGCAGGACTTGCTTCCAAGGGCACAAAAGTGCCTTGACAGAGCCCAGAGAGGGCAAGTTTCACTGAGGCACTAAGAAGGCTTCGTACAGGAGAGGTCCTTGGAGTTGGCCTCAGTCACTGTAGCGTATTTCTGAACACCTTTCACTATCTGCAAGCAATTTTGATAGCAGTAGACAGTGAAAAGGCTCCTCTGGCTGTTTCTTTCTGGATTTACACAGGCAACCCCCTTTAGTTTGACTAAAAAGGAACAATTGCTTTACACAAGTCAAAGCTGCAGCCTCACTTCTATGACACAAACCGCATAAGTTAAAAATAAGTGAGAAAAGGGGTGAAGAAGGGAGTATTACCTAAGCAATATATTTTAGGTCAAAACAACTCTTACATAAAAAGCTATGATGAAATAAATGAGAAACCTAGTACAATGTCCAAGGTTTTTAAACTTCTACTTGCTGGCAGAGACTTTCTCTTTCTCTACAATGTATGGAAGCTTCTGAGCCTTAAAATGCACCATGCCACACAGGGGCAACACTGCAGACACGTAATAAACTAGATGCACAAAGGATAAGGCAGAATGCACTGAAATGTAATTATTTTAAATGAACTTTCACCAGTAGCTCTCCTCCCAATTTCACAAGAGGTCATTATAAATAGGTATTTATTTTAAAAAAGCAATTTTAGAATGCATTAAAACAAAGTGTATTTTATTTAAATAAAGCAGACGAGCCCAAGCCTACGTTTGGTCACGCAGCATGCGCTCAGCAGGTAGAATCCTGCCCTTCCAGGTACAGCCCCATTTAGCTTCTTGTGACAGTGACGCCACCTCCAAGAAGAATTTTATGTTCTGAGCTTATGGGAGGCAGTAGCTGCATAGCAGCTATTAATGCAGGGAACAGTACAAAATCCTACCCCACCTCACCAGACTGTTACCAGTATTTCTAATATCCAGGCTCATTTACAGCTCTGCTTTGGGATCTCCTCTATCAAAGAACAGAGGCACCCAGAGGTGCTTCTCGCTCTGCATTAACACTGGAGCATGAGGGAAGGAAACAAGCTTCTAGTCTCAGTGGCTTTTGCTCCTAGAAAGCGTTTGTTTATCCAGAGCCAATCGCTGCTGCCCTGTGTGTGTAATGACTTCCTGGGAGCAGTCAGGGAGATTACCCACACCACTGATCACTTTATTACTTCATAATGGCTGTTTATTTACTTTACTGCAGCAGTAACGCACAGGGATAGAGCTCTTCACAGCTGGGCAAACTCACCGTATTCCTCACGCAGGTGGTCTGGAATGTGGGGCTCATAACCTTCCTTCTCAGGGACCTCCACAAATTCATCATCATCGTCGTCATCGTCATCATCGTCCGAAGCTTTCATCTACAGAGATAGGATTTGGGGTTTTTTATTAACATAAAGATTGTTTTTCAATCCCCTTCACTTTGCATAATATTTTGCAGACATCACAGTCACCCTACTGAGACTGCTCATATTCCAAAAGTATTTCACTAATTATGTATTTAATATTTATCTAAGATTAGACCTGTGCTTGATGTTTTATCTCTAAAGCCACACTCTATCCTAAGGTATAAAAAAGGCTTTAAAGAAGAGATCCATTACTCCACATACAGCTGGTGAAGTCTGAGAAAGTGTGAACCTACAAAACAAACCTGAAGGATCTTAAAATAACATTAAGATTTTGACTCAAGCAAATTAGAGCCTTATCTTTTTTCATTTTCCACATCTGGATGCCCCCCCTAACAGTGTGTGGCCCGTTACACACTGACCAGGGCTGAGGTACACAGAGCAAGCAAGAAGGAAGGGAAGCTGATGGACTGGGAGGCTTAATTCCAACAGAAGAAAGACCTGTTGGATTTCTCTTCATCCAAAAATGTTTCACTGTGTTGAATATTTTGACATATTCATTCCTTAACTTTGTAACCCCCAACCATTTACACACGTAGAGACTACTAGGTACAACACCAGCAAAACAGCATTTGCCAATGTGCCTTTATCCTCTTCAGCATTCCGAAACGAAATGGCTTCGATTAGCCAAAAAATACAAATGGAGTCACTGCCAATTAGCTAGGCACCCAAGTGACTTGCATTGCTCCACTTCAGCTAACCACTACTGTGCACGTACCCGTACGTCTAGGGATTTTTTCCTCCGTTTGTTTCTCACCGGGAAATGCGCTTTCCCGCTGGGCTACGCGGTGGCGGAGAGCATTCGAGCCACCTCCAACACGGGTTGTGTTACCAGGAGTTTAAAATCCCACAGACCGACTATCCTATAAGCGAAGCTGGAGGTTTTCCACTCTATTTCTTTTGCCTAACTTGACAGCTACCTGATCCTTAACAACAACATAATTAGCAAATTACTGTTCTTACTGTCCACTTTTATAGTCTGGGAAACTACACAGGATTTCCGCTAACAGCAGCCTTACCACAGAGCTGCCCATCGCTCTTTTTCAACTCCACTGCAACAAGCCAGTACGGTAGGTAAGGAATGGCAGAATTTTTGTTATTTCCGGTCCTGGTCTTTATTTCTGCCATTGCATCTGACTAAGGTTGATATTCCTATCAACTACTCACTGTTACAAGCAGTAGAGGATACTGCAGGTTTTGCCTGCAGCAGAATTTCCCCAATTTAATTCACTACTCTAATCGTGTGTCACAGCTGCACAGCTGAGTTCCTTTAAATCACACACACACTCCCAAGCCCCAGAACCTGAAACCAACCTTGGTTTACAGAGAGCACTTAATAAATAAACAAACAAACAGCCTTTCTCTTTGGTCAGTGTTATTTGCAAGTTGGATTGAAGTTCGTTTCTAATAAACAACATAGACATTAATATATGCTCTAATACATGGATATATAACATATGGAATGGATAGTGCAGGTTTGAAGTGAGTTTTTTCTACTTGATGACAAAATAACACTTTGATTAAAGAATGAAGTAATTCTCAGTTTAAAAAAAAATCATCCTAAAGAACATAGTGTGTTTATTATCACAGAATCTCTAATTATTCTTCATTTTAAAATAATATCGCAGCACAATCATCTCTGAAATAAGCTATTATCAAAGGCAACCACAGCCTCGGGAACCACAACCGTAGCCTCTTGAGCCAAGCTGCATCTCTGTGTCTGATTAGCAGTTACCAGTCGCGCTGCTGCACTGGGGGACGCTGCGTCCTCCCAGCAAACGTGGGGCTTCCTCCCACAATCGTTTTTCCTCATCTGGAGCAAAGAGGCAACTGAGGCCCCAGGTGACATGGCCAAGGCAGGTACATGTGGAGGTCAGTTCCCCAGGAGAATAAAGTTCTAATGGAAAGGAAGGGTGTCTCTTCTGCAAGCCATAGACTTGCAAAGGCACCAGACACGACTGCAGCACCTCTGCATTGAACTGCATCTTTTAGAAGAGCGAGAAAGAAAAATAAACCCAAGTTTTCATACTCTGCACAACAGAAAAAAAGCTAGAGACTGAATGGGAACCTAATCTGTATTTTGGTTTCAAAATTCTGCTGGTGTTGTCACTCCCTTTTTAACCTGTTACAGGCAATCTAATTAAATTCAGAAATCACACCGACTCCTATTTCTGCAGCTAGAAACAGGACAACTTTATGTTCTATTCCTAATCTGGCTATTAAAAAGGGTTACATCAACCTAAAACTTGCCACAAATGGTCTTAACCTACAGCTTTTGTCCAAACTATAAAACCAGTCTAACTTCTACTTTGCTATACAGGGAAAGCAATTTCAGTGCTTTTCTACAGTTTTTACCCAGGAGTCTGTAGATGCATAAGAAGCAACAGGTTTATGGAACTGAGAAATAACCATGAATCTGTAAGAAAAGGAAAACTCAGTTCGGACTTACCATTTAAACTTAAATTCCCCAATGGTATCTAAGATAAAGTGCTAGTATAATATGCAGACTCATGCACGTGATATATTTGAGAAGACTAGAAGTCTTCTCAAGTCTAAGTCTAAGCCAGGACAGCCCCATCCTGACTTAACATTTCCCCTGGTTTGCAGATCCGGTGCTGGAGGTGCCTGGGTCTCTGCGAGCATTAATGCACTGAAGAGAAGGGGGCTCCACTAACCCTCAGCTTGAGAAATGAATTAGCAGCAACTTGGCCATGCACCTGCAAGGACTAAAGCTCCAAAGCATGTGCAAAGCTGGAGGGAGCAAAGGCATAATCAGATGCAAATTCACTTGGTTTGGGCACAACCCATGAGGTGTGCGTTGGACTGCTAGAGAAAACATTAATCACGGGAAACTGTAATTTTTGTTATCAGTCTAACACTAATCAAAAGGGAAACCTGTCACTACCGCTGACCTGTGAAACGTCCCAATTATACTCTTCGGAAATGACAGGAGCACTTAACTTCCTCACGGAGTAAATGACGACAATCAATCAAGTTTGAATAACAATGAGCCACGGAGCTGAAAATTATTTTTTGTATAGAATCTACCCAGGAATTTATGAAAGGTGAAAAGCAACCCAAGGTTTTAGGGGCATTATGGCTTTCAGCTAGTGCAGTGCATATCAAACACTAAACAGAATTTATGTGTTTTAATTTTCTAAAAGGTAGATGTGGACTTGGTGCTACAATGCATAACATACAATGCCAGATTTTAAATATGGGGGTCATTTTCATAAAATATTATGCTTATTGTTCACACCCTTGAATTTCACTGGGTTTTTTTTATTAAATTTAAATTTCCTGTTAAAACAAAACAAACAAACAAACAAACTGCTTAGGAATTTAGCCCTCTCTTTCCTTCATAGAGACATACAAATTTTTATTTTGATATCACCTTTAACAATATTGCCTTTAGCAATATAACTTATTTGCCTCTTTGTTTTCAAGTAGGGAAGTCATCACTGCTGGAAATTGAGAAGTTGCACAGGATCCTGGCCAGCCATGTCTCCATTTACTTCATTCCAGGGATACTTGGTGAGAAGCATCCCGCCTACACTTTCTTTTTCCCCCCATCCCCTTTCCATGAAGCAGGGAGAGCTCATGGGCCATACTAATATGGTCAGGAAAAAAAAAAATCCAATTCTCAGAAATCAAGGAAGTTCCCAACCAAACTCTGCAAATGCAGTAAAAAATTAAATCATCCATTCTCTGCTTTGCCATTATAGGTAAACCTTTTCCAGATGATAATAAACAAATAAACAAAGAGAACACACTACAGAATAAATAAATAAAACTCTATGGTTATATTTAAGAAATAAATATTTAAAGCAACATTTTAAGAAGTTTAATTGGTAAAATACACTTCTTTAATTGGTCCTATCCCTTAGAAAGAGTGGTCAGACACTCACAGACCATAAAAACAAGACAGCAAAATAGGCGTTTCACTATTTCTAATTTTCCGCATATGAAGTAACGCATAAGGTAAAGTGATAAAAGTTTTCTTGTGGCATCCAGAACAAAATACCTTTACGCTAAGCAGTCACATCACTGCTCGTCCCTCCACACCCCGGCGAAGAACACGGGAAGAGCACCCATGTTCCCAATCCCTCCTCACCACGGGGTGACACCCGGGCAGCCCCCAGCCCAGCCTGGCACCCCTGAACCCGCCCGTGTCTGGGAACACAGGGAGGGAACGAAGCCCCAGGGCCCCGCGGCCTCCGGGCGTTAATGCAGCCGGGCACCTCCGCGCGCCCTGCGGCCCTCCAACGCCTCCCTCCTTCCCAGTCCCATACAAATTGATTACTAGAGGATTTAAGAACCTGAGCCTCCGCAATCATACCTAAAACAAGCAATAAAATGATGGAAATATACAGTGCAATCAGTTTAGAGGACTAGATGCACAACATTTCCTAATTATTTTAGAAAAAGAAAGAAGAGAAAAGATAGCACACGGAGGAGTCATATCTACTCACTAAACCACCACTAGCAAACTACAGCTGGGTCCATTAAATAAATTTTGTATGGTCTAATTAACTTGGCTTGCAATCTCAATTACTTTCCACCCAAGAAATCACTTTTGTTCAGTTTTATGTGTGTCTGTTTCTCCCTTTAAAAAAAAAAATGATGTAAGGCATCCTCAGACAAGTGAGCTCTAAACTTCATTTGTCTTTCAGCAGGCTTGATGGCTATGCATTTAAAAACCCATTCTATCTTATAAACTAAAAATTAAATGTACTCAGCTGTGATGGTCGTCATTGCATCTGCTATTTATATGCTAATACCCTCACTCAAAGATCTTGCAAATTATTCCACCATGCCAATATCTCATGTGCATCTACTCAAAGCCAACTAAGTATTTTTCTCAAGGCAGAAGATTTTTGGTTAAGGAACCAGAATATTTATCACTGGAGGGCTGAGTTATAGGGGCCACTTCAAACAAATAGTTTTAATTCAACCACAACAAAATTTTACTTGAGTCACCTTAAACAAAATTCGGGAATATTCTGTGTAGCCAAATACTGAGCAAGTAAAAATATTTTTTTCCAGTACCAGTAATAGCAATCAGGCTAGTCAAACAATATCTCTTAAACTTAATGACTTTTACAAGGTCCTCCTAATCCATCCTTTTATATTATCCAGCACAGAATGAAAAAGAAAGAAGCACTGCCGTTCTGACAGATTTCAGAGGGGTGCTCACTTTTTCCTTTGATGACTGCAGCGCAAGGAAACGTAAACTACTAAAAGAGCCCGATTTATAGGGATCTCCCCCGCACACACTCCCTCCCTCTGCTCCACCACTGGGGCATAAATTCAAAAGCGGGTGACTGCAAATTAGATATGTAGCCCAGGCAAACCACATTTTATGTTTTCTAATAAAAGTATCACCACTCATTCTATTTGTAGTTGCTCAACAGCGCACAGGCTACTTGGGCAATCTGGCTTGCATTTGGGAAGGCACCTCTGGCACTACCTCAAGCACCAGCCCAAGCACTATGCTGGCGAATGGGCATATGTTGATGCAAACTTCCTTAGGAATTCCCTCCAGTTTTTCTTTACGGCCATACGTTAGCCAGGCGAGGTCTGCAGGTACCCTCACATTTTCAGGGGCACTCATTTGAGGATCACTCCGGTCTTGGGCAAACTCTGCCCTTTCGGCCTACTGGTAAACTCAGCCCCACCATTCAGATACATTCCATCGGCATGAGACACATGGCCCAAAATCTGTCCCTCTCTTTGCTGGCTACAGAAACTTATGTTTCTAAATCACTGCAAGCTCAACGTGACACAGCAGTAGGTCTTAAGGCTGCCAGACACTTGAAGAAACCTTGGATGTAATCGTTTCAAGATTCATTTATGCCCGCTGTATCTATGTACTAGCATGTGCCTTCATAGTTTCATAACTGTTCGTTCCAGCTATAGCTTCATAACGGGCACGTTTAACAAAAATGCCATCGTTGGCAGTCATGGCAAAGCAGGCTTAGCATTCCTTAGCCATTACCACTAAAGTGGTTCTTCTTCTATTACTTGGCACAGATCCCTACACGCATTTTGTACCTCATTACTTGGGCATCTACCATCCACCATCACCAAGAAGAGGTGGGTGGGGAAATATTTTTAGGTCTTCAAACAAAAGCATGTCAGAAAAGCAGAGTTCTTCTCTGTAATGTCAACTTTTTCTTCCCAACTCACGGATGAAGATGAGTAAGGAAACCCTGAAAGGCATTTGCAATTTTTCATTCATCTTGAAGTCTGAGACAGGATCAGGCCTGTGACTCCACGGAACTAACAAGCCAAGTGACAGGAAATTTTGTCTGGAGTCCACGCTCAAACAGGAAGGTACTTATTCCAGAGCACAATTTCTCATTCAAGAGATGTTTCCCATTCCTGTAAGTAGCAGCGAAATGCTCCTTTGACACCACATAAGAAAGCAGTGTGACCACACAGTCACACTCAGGGCTACAGTGTCACTCGAACAGGCACTACCTCCTTTTTGGACTGGGAATTTTCATGTACAGCCTGTCCCTGGTGCACAGGCCCTGATGGAATTGTTCAAAGCAGTAGTTTTCAGCTAATTCAAGTCATTTAGGAGATGATGAGCGTTTTTCCCATGTTCCCCTGCAAGACTTTAAGGGATATTTAGTATTATTTAATTCCTTTGTGAATCAGAGGCCTATATACGACAATAACTATGTTTCAGAGCCAAGAAAAAAATCTCATTACTAGTTATCTTTATTAAAATTTAATAAATGTGACTTTTATCTAAAATGCAGTATAACAAGATTCCTATTAGTGCTCATTCACGCAAAAAGGTCCTACTGCATTTCAGAGATGACCACAATTGCTTAGACTATTCCAGACTCCTGCTACTAAACTTTAGATCCACCAGCAATGGCTGTTTTATGTATTTTACATACATATACCCCATAAAAATCTGCAACTAAATTGCAGTTTCCTTTAATTATCATTTTTATGAATGAATTTGCAATTACAGACTTAAAAAAAAATCAGCTGCTATGGTTTTAATAGCTGGATATTTTCCTCAATTAAATAAACCTAATTTGCTACAGGCAACAAGTCAAAAACAAAATATTCTATGCAAGAGCCATATAAGCTTAAGTATTTTTCTTATTGTGTTTTTAGGAACATTGATAACATTAGGTGTTGTAGTGTGTATATTTTTAATAATATTATTGCATCAACAAAATTTAAGTGACTTCATCTAATAAATCCTCTTAGCAATGTTCCAAGTCTGATTTTTTAAAAGTTTTTTATAGGCTTTTTGCAGTCTACCCAAACGTAACTTCAAAACCTATTCTAGTCACTTAGCTATATGCCTTCCCCATATAAGGTAAGATGAATAAAGACCAAGGAGCAAATTGGCATCTAGCAATTCTTGAGCACACATTATTCATCGCTGAATCAAGGGAGACGACCCTTTGGCCCGGTAAACTTAAACACTTAACATAAGGGTTACCTTCGGATGATACAGAAAC
This sequence comes from Nothoprocta perdicaria, assembly GCF_003342845.1. Classification (NCBI taxonomy): domain Eukaryota; kingdom Metazoa; phylum Chordata; class Aves; order Tinamiformes; family Tinamidae; genus Nothoprocta; species Nothoprocta perdicaria. The sequence goes on along the minus strand of NW_020454538.1, from coordinate 1,940,837 downwards.
CCTACTTTATTTTCCACTCTATTAGAAAGGCTCCAAATTGCACTGCGCGACCTGCACATCAGAGAGGAATCAGAGGTCACCACAGTGACGAGTCTAAAGATTCATAACGAGATGTGCATAACAAGATATTTTTAATAAGGCTGCAACAGCAGCAGGCTGCAGATCCAGTGCAAAGCATAAAATACATCGCAGCAGTTCTGTAATAGGGAAAAATTAAACCACGCTAACTGATTAAATACCTACTGCACTGAGTGTACATTTTACAATGTTGTCTTTTTTGCTAGTCCCAGATGATGGTAAGACTTGCAAAAGTAGAAAAACTTTTCCTGAAAAGTCATTAAGAAAAAAAAGAAGATGGTTAAAATAGGGGAGGAGGGAAGAGGACGCATAAGCAAACACCTCTTCTATATGACATATCTAACAGTTTGTATTTGCTTTTACAGTTACGGTTAACCAGATAATGCATCGGCTGCTATTTCGATCAAACTACCAGTATTAAACCTCAATTATCCTGAATACGTTACAGGCTAATGACATGTACAATCTGAAAAATGTCATCTTAAAAAGTGTAACAGTAATTTAATCATCAAATACAGAAATATTTCTATGTATTTTTAGAAGACATACTAACAATCATTATTAATTGACTGTGCAATTTCAATATTAAAAACACAGCACTTTCAGAGGGCAACATTGCCAAGATTTGGGGTGGGGAGGTTGCGTGCAATTTAAAAGCATCACCTGGAGAAAAGACTTCTCTTACAAAGAGTGTGTTGGTCTGGGTGTGTTCTAGCAGATTCTAGCAGTGAGTTCAAGCATGGGGAGGGATCATTAGGGACAGTGATTTACCCTCCCTTCCAGAACCAATTTCTCTAAAGAGAAAATAAAAAAGAAACGAGGAAATGAGTGTAATAAAATCTGTTCTGCAGAACAGAAAGCTGAATGGGATTCTCCCTGGCTATATAAGAATGCAGAAAAACAAACAAACAAAAATTACAGCCCTTACTTTGATTGAAAATTCAAGTGCTTTTTTTTTTTTTTTTTTTAAGTACTAAAAGAGAGACTTTAAAAAGAGCCAAATTACAAATTAATTAGGCAGAAATAAATCATCAGCAGTGATAACATACCAATTTTTTTTTTTTTTTTTTTAAGTACTAAAAGAGAGACTTTAAAAAGAGCCAAATTACAAATTAATTAGGCAGAAATAAATCATCAGCAGTGATAACATACCAAGTTGTATTTGTAGATATGAGGGAGGAGGAGGAGGGAAGAAAAAAAAAAGGCAATAGTTTCACAGTGCTCTTAGCTCAATTTATTGTATTTTTGTATTGATTTGTATTTTTTTTATTATTTTTATCTTGTTATGCATTAAACTATTTTAAGACCAAACTATGACCATCAGGTATTTAATTTGTAAATTTAAAGTTGCAATTGTAAATATAATTTGTAATAACCATCTGAACTCACACTGTCAGACATAACCAAGCTGCACTGCAGAAGGCATTAGGGATCAGACCAGGAATCGAGCTCTGGCCTACGCACGGAGATCCCGCTTCGCACCTCGTTATTAATGGCATTACTGAGTTCAGCCAGATGCTTCACGTGGATAAAACGAAACACGTGTATAAATCAGGATCCAAGTGCACACTTAGATATGACAGCAGATAAAGCAAGGTGAAACACAAGATAATTAAGAAAGTTAATGGAAGATATATATATGTGCATATATATGTGTATATATATGTGTGTGTGTATATATATATATCCCGCCCTATAACTTGAGTTAGAGCATGTTAAAAGATTGTTAAATAATCACTTTCTTGAAAGGCAAATGAACTAGACGTTTCTTCCATTATATTGCTACTATCTGTTATTGTTGGTCAAGTTTTAGTCAGCTTTGAGTACCACACCTTCTACTGCTTCCCAGAGGCAACTGCATAACAAACAAATAATACTCTCAGCATACAAAATAAACGTAATGAGCTACACTTCTATTAATAAGGTGATAGCTTGAAGTATTATCCTACTCCTTCATGGAAACAGTGTATATGAAACAGTGTACAGGACTTCTACAAAGAAAGTACATTTTTTTCCCTCGCAGTTTTTCAAATCTCAATATCATTTGTATCTAACCAATGTCAAAGCAGACATAAAAAAGAAAAGATTTTAAATCTAGTATTTTAAGAAATAAGACAGACATGAACAAAAGAAACCATTTTCCAACAAGAGACTTTTTCTTTGCTTGTTTTTTAAGGAGTATTTCAAGCCTAAGCAATTTTTTCTTACAAAAGAGTTAAACCTCTGAAAAGAGCAATTTCTTCTACGAACACCAATCTTGGCCGATAACTACAACGATACCGCGCCAGTAACTGAGCTAAGCAGAGGCAAGAGCTAAGTCAAGGCATGTGCAGGGCTGCCCAGTGCTGCTGTGGCAGGTTTCCCGGGCAGAGAGCCGCCTGGGCTGGCGGTGCCGCGCGGGGAGCGCGACGCGCGCGCTGGGCACTCCCTCTGCTGGACACCGGGTCCAGCCCGAGCGGCGGACGCAAAAAGCGGCACCCACGCCTGGGAAACGCCAGCTCTTGTGCAGCCCCTGCTCTCCGACCCCGGATTATGCTGATATTTATGCTCAGTTAAAAAGGGGGGGGTCAAAATTCTTGCTTGTTTTTCATAGGGAAAGTATTTCAAGGATAGATGCATTTGACTCATTCGCCAAGGAAACGTTCAGCTCTGGTGAAAGTAACTTGTCGCAGCACACGAAACCTTCTTTGCCTTCGGATGACACAGTAAGACTGTCCTGGTCTGGTCTTATTTGTCATAAAAACTCCAGGAGAAGCATGTTGCAACTTCTGATCTGCTTGGGTGATATATTTATATATCCTACCATGTATGGGAGTTAACACTTATAAAATGTGTCCCAAGTAACTGGTTTCCAGCCACTCGAGGGATTACCTTCGTCACTCTTTTCCCTCTCCTCGCATAGCTCCTGATAGAGAGGAGAGCAGGATGCCACAGCCAGCACGGTGTGTTACATGAAAATGATAACCCTCCTTTTAATTAGACCTTTCTGATGGATTGAGTTCTTCACTATCACTATCAAATCAATCAAATCACTTCACTATCACTATCAAATAAAAGAGGTGATTAGACCTGATACCACTATAAGCTATGTCATACTATGAAATACAGCTTAAGTGTTTCACCACATAAAGTTTTGTTTTTGTAAATTCCTGTAGTTTACAAAGCAGTGGAGTCTTGCTTTTTTTTTCTCTCTCTCTTTTCTGTAAAGATAAAGCCAAGAATAACAGAGAAAATTGTGTTAATTTTCTAACATGCTCCAGCTGCATAAGGATACACCTTGGTAGACGTAATCTAGAAAATGGAATGAGAGACCATCACAAGCAGCAAGGTGGCAGTTGCCAAAAGCAGCATGAACTCTCATCTACAGTAATTCCTCTGCGAAGCCAGGCCAGGTAACCACTGATTTTCTCCTCCTCATGTAATTGATATCCAGCTACGTTACTGGTACATTCACGTGATGCCACAGCAGGAAGAATTGCTCTAACCGTACGAGCCTTTCACCTTCAGTCACGTACTTGTGCACCCCAGCTCAGTCCAGCTGTGCAATGGTACTGACAGCCCGTGGCAATGGTAAGAAACCCCAGGCCCTTCCCTCTTCTACCTGGCAATTCAAATCTCCCCCGAGTTAAGCATTATAGTATTATCCTTACAGTGAATATAATAAATCTCTTCTCGTCCCACTGGATAATCTCTCGCTAAAACCTTCCCTTTTTCAACTTCCTGGATCTCAGTCTGCAATGGGTAAAGCTCTTCCTTTCCTCCTCCCCACCAAATCAAACCTCCAGTGCAAGAGTGAGGTCAGAAAGGAAACAAACCACAGAACAAAGATGAAGATGGGGGAAAACAGTGAGCACAGCAGAACCAAGAAAACGCAGAAAAGCACAAAAGACCGAGCAGGCAATGTTTCCTAGTTTCAACTTCTGTTTTATGTTTGCCAATAAAATAAAACCACCCTCTCCCTCACAGTAAGGTGTATCTGTGGTGCAGGATCATGACGACCCTCAAAGAAACGAGCTCTAAGGTACACAAACAATTTACCTTTAAGTTCTCCAGTTAACAACATATGCACTTCAGACTGCCATAACTAGCTGCCAAGCAAATTGATACCAAACGTGAGAATATCCAGGGCTGTCAGAGATGACTACAAACCAGCCATTTTACACAGGACTTTCTGCTCTCAGGCACTTTATTTATTCCCTCGCCCCGATTATTAAGCGCTCCCCTCTGCTTCTACACATGATCCTCTCCACACACAGGCAGGTACACCACTCACTCAAGTGTGCCAACAAATGATATTTGTAATACACTGAGCTCTGAAAGAACAGGATGGCTGCGAGACAGGGCTCTGAAGGAGGGATTATTAGCAATTCTCTTGGCTTTAAAAATACAGAAGATCCTGTTACATGTAGCAAGACTTTGGCATGGCAAGAACTCCAGTTCCAACGACAGAGACACATACAGACAGAAGCAACTATTCACACTGCAAGCAGCAAGGCTGAATTAAAGATGAGCTGCGTGTAATGTTTCATATGTCGACATAAATAAATATTGGATGGATGGATGGATGGATGGGGATTTAATAATCAAGGTCTAGAAGCACTGTTGCTTATTTTGTTCTGTCAGTCTCTCTTACTCTGTTCTTCAGTTTCAACCGAGTCACCTGTCACATGTGACTTAAAAATGTTTTATAGTTTCTTCCTGTAGCACAAAGCTTTCCTTAGGGTTGTTAAGTTTAAAGTAACTCAACATTAAAACCAAATATGATATTTTATACAAAAAGAAAAAGAATAAATATAAATAGCTTGAATGCATAAATTACATACCTCAATCTGCACTGTTTCATTTCGCATGTCTGTGAGCACTGTTAAGTATTTTCCTTTTTTCTTGACAGTGAAGTTTTAAGTGTTAACCATGTATTAACACCCATAGAAAAAAACCAAAGGCTTGAATGTCATTTATATCTTGTAAGAAATATAGCAACCCATATTCCATGCAGAGGACCAGCAAATGAAGTCCTGTCAAGCAAATGGCAGGCATGACAGCAGATGTCTGGATTCCTTCATAGCTGGTTGCATAAAGGTAGCACGCATATTTCACTGAAGAAAAAAGACCTCTGACAAGACAGTCTTTCAGTACTTTTCATTCAGAGTTGGCATTTCTGACTACTACATCAGTAATATCAAGATGATGAACCAGATTAATCTTGATAAAGGTTCATTTGCACAATGAAAGCAAGTCTCAAACACTCAATCACGGCTAAACTACGCTACTAGACTTTAGTCCAAGAGGCAATGACCAGATCAAGTTCTTGCAATGCAGTCAGAAGGCAGTCTTTACTCCAGACCTCGACCCAAAATAATTATTTATATGTCAAGCTACAGAGCAATGCTGTTTAATTGCAACACACAGAAAAAAGTCTTAAACAGCTCTGCTTCTTTAGGCATATAAAGAAGTCATAAACCCCTTCTGCAGACATGAATAAAGCATTTTTCTTTCAGCCTCAGCATTCTCAAAATTTAATATTTTATCTATTTTACAAAAACTGTCATAGAGAGCTAGTACTTCTGAAATATTCTTTGATGTTTTGACGCACAATCACGTCACCTGTTCACTACAGAGATCAAATGCTTTAAAGCAGAGGATTTCCTCAAATTGTGAGGCCCTTGTGGAAGTCAGCATGTTGTAAAAGGACAAGAATAATACCAATATTTATTCAGAAATATGTACTAAGCAGTTGAGAATATAATATTTCACATGAAGAGTAAATAACATCTGAACTTAACCACTTCCATATATAAAACAGTAACAATGCTATCTTATATGTTCTGGTCCGGATAACCAGATCACAGACACTATGTGTTTAGCTCACCTTCCCTCAATGAAGCTAAAACCAGCTGAATTAGAGCACACCACGGTAAAGCTTGTGTTGAGAAGTCTGAAGATTAAGCCTTAAGAGAAAGTGCATTTTTTATGTACAAGCCAAGAATTAATAACCATTCTCTCTAGGTTTTAAAATAAACTCACCACTTTTCTTTTCCTCTCCTTAATGGAAATGTTCATTTCCTTGTATTTCTTCATAGCACTCTCCAGTTTATTTTTGAGATCAATGGCACATCTTAGCCGATCATCATTTATTCCCACTCTGGTAAATAACTGCAAAGCAAGAAATCTACATTCTTATTCTTTTTCTCCAGACATGACAGACAAAAAAAAAAAAATCTTTCATTCTTAATGGAAAAAACACTCGCAAATTCCTTTATGGCATAAGCAAAAATTAGTGAATCCACATCTTTCACCATCTAGAATATAAAAGCCAGTCAAAAACAACTAAAGATAAATAAAGAACAAACAGGTGCTATAAAGAATTCCCTTTGAGAGTGGCCATTTAACCAAATACCATGCATGAGGTTCCTGAGCTTTAATATCAGCTAACACAAAGGACAAAGTGCTCTTCAGATACAGGCATGTCTGACAAAATCCACAACCAACAAAAAACAACCACCACACAAAACAGCACAATATCCAAAAAACTTTGGTCCTGTGGTAGGTCGTACTCCTACGTGGAGAGTATTCAAAGAAGGTATTCAGCACCTGTACCCTCCTCTTAACCACCTTTACAAATCAATCACCCTTCCTACTTCTACCAATGTTTCTGGAACTTTGCTTCAAGTTCAATCTTGCTGAAGTTTTTTTCTTGTTTTGTTTTTTTGCCTTCTGAACTTCAGCTTTATCAACCTTTGCTCTTCCCTTTTTTTTTTTTTTTTTTTTTTAAGAAGTGAGGAAATTAGCTCTTTATCCCACCTGAATCCAGGACTGCACTGCAGGCAAAAATTTATTTCTAAGGAGTTTGTGAGCATCCATGACATTGTTTATTATGGCTGTATTATCTTCATTCTCATGTACTTTTATATCTGTTCAAAACAGGAGAAAAAAGAAAGAGGTTAGTATATGATTAGAGATTTATAGTGTCTTCTACAAGAGTAAAAGAAGCTACATGGAAAAAGAATATATAAATCTTTCCCATATATTGGATCATTTCAGGAAGATTATAGACATCAGAATGTTACTGTGTTCAGTATTAAATATTAATCAGGAGAAAAGCTGGAAAACACATGGCCACAAGCTGAAACACAAGAAGTTCCGTCTCCAGGTGAGGAGGAACTTCTTTACTGTTAGGGTGACAGAGCAGTGGAACAGGCTACCCAGGGAGGTTGTGGAGTCTCCTTCTCTGGAGGTCTTCAAAACCCGCCTGGATGCCGCCCTGTGCCACATGCTCTAGGTGTGCCTGCTTGAGCAGGAAGGTTGGACTAGATGATCTGTAGAGGTCCCTTCCAACCTTAAATATTCTGAAATATTCTGAAAAATATTCTGAAAAAATATATTCCCCTGAAGACAAAAAGAATGGCTAAGCCATCAGCACTCAGGAATCACTAAATAAACCAAAGGCAAGTGAAGTGTTATTATACTATACTTCATGGTACCAGTTTGTAAAAATGGAACTGTTAATCTGTTAGTCATTCCTAAACTCTGCAAAGGCAGTTCCAGTTCTGTTGCCTGCAAGCACAGAAGTGTCTTACCTGTCTTACTGGCTGTTTGTACATAAAATTCTATTAAGACAGCCTTTGTAAGACACTCTTGTTAGAAAAATCAGTGTAGGCTGTGATTTGCTAATCTACAGATAATTCACATTAGCAAAATTATATAAAAAGTAATCATGAACCTATGAACCTTGCAAAATTCTACTTAGGTTTTTTTGCAGTTTGCCAACAAGAAGGAAAAAAAAAAAGGGGAAACTATCATTTTTAGGATATTTAAATTAGTACCTTGTACCCCTATGTGGAGAGAAAAACTCTGAGTAGCAAAGCACATGGAAAATGAAACTATAAACAGACTATGAAGTTTTTAAGACAGAAAACTTATTTCTGGTACCACGAAGTGCTGTAACACAACTACAACTAATACTGAAGTTTAATCTTAAGTTGATCAATAAAGCCTGTAAAGAAGATAGAGCAATCCAAATCTAAGAAAGAATATTAAATGCACCAGAAGTAGAAGAGAATTCAAAAAAAAAAAAAAAAAAAAAAATCAAGATGGTGTCCACAGCCCCAAACATAGCCCCAGTCATAGAAAGAAGCTGCAAGGTAATTTGGAGGAAGAATCTCTCTAGCTAGCTGTGGAAAAACTGTTCTGGGTACCTGTGGAGATTTCAAGGTCTAGAGTATATTTATGAGAAATAAGTCCATGGTTCCTAACAAAAGTTTGGTAATCATCATCACTGAGAGCGGGGATGTCGGATCCAAGTTCTGAGCGGATGCCTCCGTCTAATTCTTTTTGGTCCTGCTGCTCCTGCTCCTCACTCGTATCTTCATTTCTACCAGTCTTAAAACACGGAGAAACAGAAAGAAGGTCCTTGCTGCAGCACGGCTGTTCATCATCCACATGTCCAAAATAAGATGGGTGAGGTGCTATCTGGGAAGATGAGGGGGATGCAGGTTTGTTCTCACTAGCAGTTATTTGTTTGTTAGGTTCCAGTTCTGCGTCATTTACAGTGAAGTCAAAAGGATCCGGCATTAGAAGCCGGAAACAGTTCTCCATCTCTGTCAGTGTGTCAGCAATCTCCGGAGACATTTCTATTAGGAGACAATTATTTTAGAATATTGTTAAACAATGTAAAACGCTAGTGCCTCTGGAGCAGATATAGACTTAAAAACCAAATCTAGCTGCTGAAGGGTTAATCATTTTTTTTCATTTATCATTAATACTGGTACATTCATATTTCACTCTGGAAATTATCTTGATAAAAGCGACACCACCACCTCAAGCCAGAAATGTAGCATTTTCTGAGCAAGAAACTTAGAACCAGTGTTTGTTCTTTTCCTATTCTCCCCCAAATTCTAATTATTTTTCAAAGATGAGTTGAAGAGTTCGTAAACTTTCAAGTAGAACAAGGAATGTGGATATTCTTAATGGAGGATATTCTTAGTGATGTTGGTGAGTACTCATTCTAAAGCCATGAATGCTACAGTTGTTTCTATGTACCTATGAATATAAGTTACAGCTAAAAGAGATACTATGAATAAGAAAGTCTTTAATAAAGTTAAATCTCTTTCAAATTCCATCCACATACACGAAAGCATTGACAGCATGCAGCATAAATGGAGATACACATGCAAAATTGCATAAACCAAAGCAATTTCATTCATTAAATGGCCCTTTGCAACTGCAATCTAATATATTTACTTTTTCTGATCTTCCATATTAAGAGGGTTGCTTTATACATGCTGCTTAGAAACTCAGCCTCAAAGAACAGACTTTTTAGTAATATCATGATACTTTTCACTGAACCGTGAACACCACACGGAGGATTTCGGCACAGAGGAGTGCCCACACTTCTGGCACTGGGTAACTCTGTATACTTTAGAATTCAGTTCATCAGTCAGCAAGTTATTGAAAAGTCTGTGCCTAATCACAGACCTTAAGCCACTGACTCCAAAAGGATTCTTGATATTCTCACAGTCACACATTTGTACTTTGTTTAATAAAGGCCTGGTCCGCCACTCCTTTTTATTATTATTATTTTTATTTTTTTCTCCATTCTACCTGAGCACACAGGGACTGCCGCTTGTTTTCCCTAATATTCCTTACAAGGCAAGGATCAAGCATATCATATGGAGTATTCCCTCCTTCTACAGTTCAGGGCAACCTGAACAGATACTTTCTTTGAGTTTGTTTTATATAACTTTATAAAATGTGCTTTAGTAACAAACAAACAAATAAAAACAAGAAGCACCCAAATTATTCACCTGCCATTTCTTTTTCAGCTTTTCTGGTTTTTTCTTTGTAAATGTTATCCAATCGTTTTTGCTTCTCCTCTTCCCTCCTCCTTTCAGCGAGAGTTCTGGCACTCACATCTTGAAAATCCACCTAAAAAGGAGAGAGAGAGAGACAGAGAGAGAGAGAGAAATAAATAAATAAATAAAAGTGTAATACTCTTTGTAAGAAATATATAGAAAATCCATTTCCTAAGATCCTTATCTGTGGTGAAAAATACTCTAACATCAGTGATCATCCAGAAGCTCTGCAGTCCTTCCTTTTATCTCTTCTCCTCCTGGAATCAATAACTACAGTGATTTTTAATGGAGTTTTTACTTCTACTAATAAGGAACTGCTGAGAATCAATGGCTTTCATAAAGGAATCATAAAGCAGAAAAAAACACTTGTATTTCCACATCTAAACTGAAATGTAGGAAATGTAGGAAAACTTGTAATTGCTATGAGCACACATGTATCACTTACTGAACAAGTTCGCAAGCAAGTATTATAAAACACATCCAAACTCATTATAAGACTGAATTTTGAATTTTATAATTAAGTTCTGGATTTGGGTTTTGAGGGAGAGGTTGTAAATTTAGTCTCACTTTACCTTCTTACGACTAAAATACAAATAAGAAATCTGAGTCAAGTTGCAGTTTCTTAAAATTTTTGCAGTGGGGTTTTCAGTATATTCATGAAAGGGTTTGAATACGTAAATACTTTTCATTTCTATTTTCCAGAAAATAATATTGAATTGTGTTAGCGTATAAGCAAAGCCCTTCAGGAAGCAAAAATCCTGACTGTTACACACAATTTCATTTCCAATGTCAAACGGTAACTTTCATTAACCTCAAGACAGGTTTTGCTGAGCAAACTCACACTTCAGAACCACGCTGCTAACAGAGCCTACAATCTCTCTGGTACTATGTCTATACTACAACAAAAAGAAATCTTCAGGGGATGTCTGGATCGGTGGATGAGAAAGTTCATTAAAATACAGATAGCACTTGTAAAGTGCTATAAGCACAAGTAAAACAGGGAATTTAGATCTGACTTAAAAGGTAGAGGCCCATTTGATGATGAGATTATCATCAAATAACAGGAAAGTCTCACTTTCTATTTAGTCCCAGGAACTTCTTTTCTGTAAAATGTACATACACTTACTAGTCATGGGTCAAGTTAACCAATATTCTGTAACTGAAATTTTCTTATTTCTTGCAAAATCAAGTGATTTTTGTCAGTGCAGTAAAGAAATGAGGCTATTTTAAATTTCCAGAGAGTTAATAGCTGAAACTATCCCCAAGTTAAAGTGTCATTTTCCTTCTTAAAAGGCTACATTCTGGGACTTTGGATGAGCATCAGTGGCTGAAAGTCTAACTTACACTATGCAAACTAATCTAGATGAGCACCATTTTTGCACCCTGATTGAGCGCAGCTCTTGGTACAATCTGGGGGTTTTACTTAACTCTATCACACTCGCAGATGAACAAAAAAACTCCCCCAATGTATGATCTATTCCTTTAACACAGACCTATCCTTTATGGTTTCTCCTAGTACTCTACCACTTTAAAAACAATTCACTTTCCCACCAGCACTCCGCAGTCTATAGTCTCTCCATTATATTTATATATATGTGTACAAACATGTATATATTTGCACAAATAATTCCTACTGTTCTACTCCTGTCAGACTGCAGCTTAGTTTGGAGATTGACAGCCCTTCTTCCTTACCCCAGAGTAACCAGGTGGCACTTAAGAGAACACTAAAACTCAGCAAATTTAATCGCTAAACCGTAAGTTGCATCTATATGATAGTCAATGAAGAAAATAAAGAAAAATCACAGAAAACGGTTCTGCATTCTGAATTAAGCACTGGCTCAAAATAAAAAGTCATGTGCTTCCACAGCACTAGAAAGTTTAGCTCATATTCTGACCATCACTACAGCAGGATGCTTGTGCATACTGTGAACTGTGTAAGTTTTACTCCAAGATAACTCTTGCTGGCAAGTTGATGGAAGCACAACAAAATTTTCCTGTGTCAAAAATCGGTGGGACTTTTTTTTGTTTTCTTTTTTTTTTCTTTTTTTTTTAAAGTCTACTTTAAAAGTCTATTTTTTTTAAAAAGTCTATTTAAAAAAAAAAGTCTAACTAGTCTATTAAAACTAACTAGTCTATTATGACTAGTTAAGGCTTTCTTTGAAGATCTTTAAGCTTGTGCTCCAAGGCAACAGGTTTGCTTCACATAAGGGTCATCACGACAAATGCCAGGAAGAGTGTATAACGTGTATAAGTTTGGGGACTGCTTTTTAAAGACCATGGCCAAGTGGTCTCAACGACTCAAAGAGATCGTTTCCAGCAGTTTTCCTTTGAGATTTGAGTGGTTTGCCTTTAAACGTCTCTGAGAGATGATTACACAAAAACGTAAAGGGAAGTAAATGCGCAGAATACCTTCTTATTCTGCTTTAAGAAGTGGTACCCCAGAGCAAGCTTCTTGTAGGCCTCGCCGTACTTCTCGTGCCAGCCCTGCACGGCCTTGATGGCCGCTCGCCGCAGCTTCTGCGCCACCTCCTTGGGCGGCGGGAGCGGCTGCTCGTGGTCCGTCCCCACCGTGAGCTCCAAGAAGTCTTGGAAGTCAGCAATCAGGAGCGTGCGGAAGTGGTGCGAGCGGGCGAAGAGCTCGTGCGCGATCTGGAAGGCCGAGAAGCGGATCTCGGCGTGCTCCTCCTGCAGCCGCGTCATCAGCAGGTGATAGGCGCGCGCGAGGTGCTCCTCCGAGGACCTGGGCAAAAACCAAACACCGCGGGTTTTACTTCACAGATTCACAGCTTACTTGATACTTTAACTTGGCAACAGGTTATCGCACACACAGACACCAACTTTTTTTTTTTTTTTTTTTTTTTTTTTTTTTTTAAACCAACAGCCTCTGTGCCGGCAGCAACACAACATATCACTAAAACATATCCCTGGGGCTGACCCCCGGCCGCCTTCACCCGAGGGGAGCAGTGCTGAGGCCCGGCGCGGAGCAACGCCCCAGCCCGTCCCGCTGCCGCCGCGGGCGGCCCACCCGCGGCAAGCCCCGCACCTGCAGATTTTCTTCAGCTCCCTCATGCTGCCCGGCTCCAGCTGCGGCTGCCCGGACGTGGTGAGCTCCTCCACGAGCTCGGCGAGGCGCTGCTCCATCCCCGGCGCCGCGCACACGGCGCCAGGCCGCGCCGCTCGCCTCGGCGGGCACCCCCGGCCCCGCGCGGGGTGGTACATTCCCGCCCCCGCCCACCCCCCCAGCCCCGCGCGGGGTGGTACATTCCTGCCCCTCCCCGCCACGGCACCCACCACCGCCCCAAACCCCGCCCCTCACAGCGCCCGCTCCTGCGCGCTGACGCCGGTGACGTCACGGCAGGGGGAGGCGGGGCGGTCTTAAAGGAGCCGCGCCCCGCTCTGCGCATGGGGACAGTTAACCCCTTGCTGTCCGCGGCGCCATTTTCTAGGGCCTCGCCACCCTGGCGGCATCGAGGGCTGCCAGAAGTAGCAGCCCTGCTCCCTAAAAGCAATCAGTGAAAAAAGGGCAGGTTTAACCCATCTAGCCACCCTGCAAGTGATAACACACTGAGCGATGCAAGGCGCTTTGGTGACGCACTGCACACGTAGAGTGAAAGCCTTGGGGAACCGAGTAGCGAGGGGTCATGAGGGAAAACTGAGGAAGAGATAACACAAATGAAAGAGAAAAGAGCCCTCGAAGTCTGATCTGTGATACTCTGCGGATGTTTATTATAATTGTGTTGTATGGTTTCTCTTATTTCATCCAGAAACTTTTATTTTAAAACCAGGAGGACTGGAAACTTCTGCTTTAAACTATGTGGTTAAATTTAAATCAAGTCACCAAATGAAAGGCTTCAAAGGGTCTTTTAGTATAGACGGATCATCACGTAATTACTACATACAGCCCCTGAAAGAGCCAGCACCGGTGAACACCACAGAGCCAGGAAAACGTGGCCCGGTACCTGCCCAGCACCACTGTTAGGGCACGTACTGGGGGTAACGTGTGCGAATTCTCCTTGCTGCTGTGTGTGCTGGTTTCTCTGACAGAGAAAGACCTCCTTAAACACCTTTTATAAGCAATGATGTCTGTGTTTCAGACATATTTACCGCAGTAAATTAATGTAAGCCTTTTGCCGAGATTCCGTTGTTTCTGAATTGATACGTGAAGCTAGTGACATTCATAATAACGTTTCTCTTTTTCTCACTGCCTTCCATCTAGGAAAATGGATGTCCTACACTTCATGTGAAAATCACACACAGCGGCATCGTTAATCTTTAAACTTTAGATGAGTTTATTCCTTCAAGATTTCTTATTTTTCTATTTCATGTCTCAATTTGTTTGAAACTGCTTTCTATTAGGCTATTGCTCGACATATTAACATTGTTTCCCTATCAAGAAACAGTATTTCAAAATGAGCCTCAAGCAAGAGACTTAACAGCTACAAAGGCACCAATTTCGTATCTATGCATAATATTTAAAGAAATCCTGCAAGCAGCCATATGGTCTTGCAAAGAAACGGTTGATGAACGCATGCTCACTTGTGTAACTCATTCATGGCAGTCCCTTAGGCAAATCCCAACAACAGCCAGGCTATTCATTTTTATTCCTTTTTTTAAAAGACACTTACATAAAATTGTGTTTGCTCAAGTTGTTTGCTTTTTCCCTCCTTCTCCTTTTCTAAAGAGCATGGTAAATATCTGTTATTGCGGTATTTCCATACCGCCTCCCTCGGCACAAAGAGGCTGCAGAGAGGCCCAGAGGACCAAAGGATCCATTTAGCTGCACAAGGTCCTACACTGACTTTCCACTGCTGCCCCTGCAGGGGTGTTTGGCGCAGGAGAACACGGGAGGTGGCTCCCGTCCTGCTCCAAGGCGGGACAACTGTGATCTCGCTTCACCTCCCAAACCTCAGTGCTGTTCCCTTTGCACCGCGTGGTGCTCATTGATGTCACATAGATGGTGACCATTCCCTCATTCAGTAGGCTGCATTTTTACTTCTGTGCCAAGATATCTGCAGAGTCTTAAAAGACCAGAAAGAGCATCCAAAATGTTCCATGGAGTGGTTCTTTGATACCTTGTAGGAGCAGAGACTTCCAGTGAGCACTGTCCTATCCAGTGCCTGCCTAGGACTCCCCATGCCTATAGCCATAGATAATCCTCCCCATTCGTGAGGGGAATTGCAGATTGGGGACATTTGGGAGTGCTCTGTGGTTGTGTCATGCACAGGGTGCTGAGAGGATGATATGAGCTGGAAGGGCCCATGAGACTGGGACTTCTGCTTGAGTTGGAGAGCTGGAGACATGTCCAGACGTGACCAGTTTGCTCTGTGTTTTTAGCCAAATGCACAGAGAAACACTGGGCCCAAGGGACAGTTTTGTCCATTGATACCAGTGATTTAGGTTAAGGCTTTTTTTTTTTTTTTTTTTTGGGGGGGGGCAAATTTAAAAGGTCAGACTTAGGGCTTTTAAAAGGATTATCTTTCTGTTACAGAAAAAATCAGGTAGGGGACTATTCTCTCCATTTTGTTAGATGGTTCTTTGTCTGCTTTTGTTTTCCACTTCAAAATAAAGGAGCATGTCAGGCAGAAATAAATCCCACTGAACTTTTGAGATAGCTGTATTCAGCTTAATGATATGAAATTAAAAAGGAGGGCTTATTTTCCTGCCAAATGGAACTAGAGCACAAAAAAAAAAAAAAAAAAAAAAAAAGCTTCCCTACAGATAGTCTGGAGTTAAAATAACTTTGGTTTCAGGCCTGCAGATGCAGAAACATGATAAACACTGATATTAAGTTGTCACAGACTTTGTGCCAGTTGGGTTGAAAAGAAAAAGCTGACCTCCTATTCAAGATGAATAGATACTTAACCAGCAGTTTGATATTAGCAAAAGGATGACAGCTATTTGAAAGCTCTGAACTGTCTCATCTGGGGCAAGAACTATGTTTAAACAGATGTTCTCAACAGAAAAGCAGTCTATTCATCAAGCCATCAATAATGCAAGGCCAAAGGTATTTGGCGACCTCTACTAATTATATGAAATATTGACCGTGACAACACTTAAGGCTATTGTAATGTTTGATAATTCTGTCATATGAGAAGATGAATGAATCTGCTCTGTACAGTCTAGATCACTAATTAAATAACGGTTTGTTAATCGGGTGGAAGGGGAATAGCTTAAGAGACTCATCACAAATTGGGAAGGTCCTGTCTGCACTTAGCTTATAACTATGTCTAGTTTAGTCTTTAAAAATAATCCTGCAGTGGTCTCTGCAAATAGCAGACCAGCATGACCGTGTTTCACCAGTACTGATGAGGATAAGCTGCCTTTTCTCAGGGAGCCTCTCATCAAAGCCTAATGAGAAACTGGAACCTAATGAGAAACGCAAAGACAAAACCAGCTGGCACTTTTCTGGTTTGGATAACAAACATCTGCATCACAAGTCAGTATTTTTATATGAACGCACCCAAAAAAAGTTGATAAAAATCTCCTTATGTTGCAAAGATTTGTCTTATTTCTTTTTTCCCTTTTTATTTTTTTTCAGATACCAGCCTTTAAGACATAACCCAGATGAGATGTCTGAGGAGGGGCTTGGTGTCTGTTAACATGTAGAAGAGGAGAGAACTGAGGAAGACCAGATCCCAAGCTCAAGAGGGAGTGAAATAAGAGGAAATCCAGCCAAATTCTGCTTGAACACCCTCTGATACTGAATCATGCAGCATTAGCAAAGTCACTTTCACACATACCCAAACACGACTGCTTTTGAATGTATATTAGAAACAGATTCTTGAGCAGCTTAGAGATGGATAGTACATTTTTCAGGTGCTTTCTGCCTGCCATCTGAGCCAGCCCACCCTCAGAAAGCCAACCATACTCATTAATGGAGCTGTGGTCTCCTTTGCTGCTAGTGACTGTCTAAATGAGAAAGCACATGCATAACTGTGGCTTCAGACACCAACAATGAACTCCTTTTTCTTCATTTTCTTCTTCTTTTCACGAGGATGCAGGGAGAAGAAGTCTGCTCAGGAATTCCTAAGCACTGTGGTGCTGGGAGGATTCACACGCTGCAGCAGTGAGGACAGGGACTTAGCGCAGGTTATGGAAGTATCAGACACACTGTCATTAGACTAGACAAGGGAGGACAGAGTCTCATTTTAGCTGTGTGAATGCATCTACATGAGCCATCTAAGAAAACGTTGTCTGTGTAGAGGTCAGATGCCTCCCTGGATTCATCATCTCAGCTCCCTGAATGGTCACTGGTTCTTTGGGCTGGTTCATCCTTCCAGAAGGGCAGCTCCTGAGCACGTGGGGAGATTCACCCTTTCCCTATGGAGTATCCACAGGACTTAGATGAGGGGCTGGCTCTTCAGGGGTCAAACACAACCAGGATGAAGTCCCTGCCTGGCGTGAAAGCTGCTCTCACCTCTACCAAACACCCATAGATGTAACACTCGGCTGCCATAACATTGCACAGCTACCCTCCCAGCACTGCTGAGCTGAAGAAATTCTCTTTTCGTCCTAATATTTCTCTTTACTGGCTGCCTACCTATAGCTTCAACCCATAGCAGGAGCGTGGTTGTTCATACAGTCACGTATCAAAACTTACCATTTACTTCCAGTACAGGGCGAGTGGCCCAAACAAGCAGCCTGTCAGCCCGCAGGCCTTCCTTTCTTCTGTTATGAGCAATGACCAAGGAAGCCTCGTGGATCAAAACAAGCTGTTCTACAGAATTTATTGGACAGTTATGATGAAAGAACGCCCTGCTTTTAAGGAGACATTATTTGTACAGGTCAGCGTGCACAGGCAGGTGGAAAGTCCCTGGCTGGAGGAGATTATGAGGTAGTTGGGGAAAAAGGGAGAACAAAGAGCCCAGTTTCGGAGAGAAGGAAATATATATAATTAAAAGGAAGATGGGATATATTGAAAAAGTAGCAAGTCCTGTGATCTGGAGCCATTTATTATATCTAGGCTTTTACAGCATTGTGTCTGGCAATTTTATGGCCAGCTATTTAAGTAGCAATGCAACGGGAAGCAGCATTTATTCAGGATTCATAGTATTGTCTTTATCACAGCATGAGCTCCTCAGTGTTCAACTCCTCATGGCACCAAAAGCAAGGGAAAAAAACAGAAAAAGGTAACTAATGCATCTCTAAATTACATCCCTTGTATGCTAGTATCTTTTAATTATTATGGTGATAACTTGTATGTAAAGGGTGTTTGAACTAAAAATGAGCTCCTCACTTCTTACTCTCTCCAATCAATACCAGGAGTTAAGGTCTTGGCCATAGATGGCAAAATTTCTTTAAATAAGCCACCATAATTCCTCCTTGTTATAAGTGATGTTCTCTTGAGTTGTATGGACAAAACACACTGGGGCAGCAGGTGCTTGTTAAATGCTCAGACTGGCATTGTTGCTGTCCTGCATTTCAACCAAATTCCAGCGCTGAGGGGTGCGGTGCTGAACAGGACACATTTATTTACGGGAACTTCCAAAAGGCGTTTCCAAGTTAGAACAATACTGCAAATATAAAATGTGAATACAAGAACACGTCGTGAGACACAGAAAGAGGTGCGTTTAGCCGAGCGTCCCGTCACTGACAGCGCTCAGGGGCAGTCTGAGGAATAACACCTGCAAAAAGGGCTTGTACAGAGACAGGTCTCATTTCAGCCACACGTGTCAGGCACAACCTGGAGCTGCTTTAGACCGGGCACCGCTGAGATTCCCCAACTTACTTTTAGGCAACTGCACCTCCATACGCTGCAGAACAACCAGGCTGGGCAGAGCCCAGGCGTGTGCAGAAGTTGTCAGGCTGGTTCCCAACAGAGCTCAGTGCAACGGGCACTGTCGCGAGGCCGGCAGTTTGGGCGGCCGCCGGGCACTTCGTTTTGGGGTGCTTTCCAGCAGCACGAAAGGGAATCTACATGGAGCACCACTTGTTTTCTCATGAGAGCCTTAGCAGTGAATTGATGCCAAGTACCAGAAAAGCAACGACAGCAACCTCGGTAAACAGGATGGTTACAGAGTTTCTGGCCTCTTATAAACAGGGTCAACTTTTCCAAGGAAGAAAGTAGATGAAAGCCCAAAGGTTTTGCTCGCCTAGTTACTCTCTTCACAACAAACAGCGGTTACAGAGATGCTGTTTCTCAGAGTGAAATGAGGCTGCTCTGCAGCAGGGTGCCTTGCAGGGCCCGCGGCCGCCTCACCTGAGCTCTGGGAAGCAGCTCTTCTGCCCCAGGCTAAACACAAACCCGGGACTTGGAGGTTTAAAATGGACACGTTATATCTATAAGGACAGCACAGGAAAGGGCCTGGTGAATACATGTCCGAGCGAGGTGACTGGGACTTCTCGTAGGTCTCGGTAAATATTGTGTCCATGCCCTGGCCTGCAGCTGCCTGAACGGCCCTGGGAGCAGCGCGGCCGCCAAGAACACAGCTCCCCGGACCAAGGAAAGCCGACGTGAGTGCTTGGGCTCACGAGACCATGGAGAGGATAAAACGCTCCACACTTTTGTTGAAGCCCTCCTTGCAGAGCCCTTGGCCTGCATCCCCGGCGGGCGGCTTTCGGTGCCAAGGGGGCTGCGGCCACCTGGGCGCCCTCCCGACGGGCCGTCCGCGGCGCTCCCTGCGCGAGGCCGGCGCCGCTCCCAGCAGATGGCAATGCAGGAAAAGCGGAAGCGGCCAGCGGCTCCCGGCGCCGGGAACGCGGTGGGGCCCTGCCAGCGGCTCCTGCTCTTGCTGTTTGTATTTCTTTTTGCTTTATTTTTTAATTTTTGAAGGATATTTATTGCTGTCAAATTGACCTGTGACAGAGGAGTTAGCGTCCTGCATGCAAACCTTCGGGATCGCCCATGAGGACACCCACAAACATATACATACACAAATATATGTAACACGCAGGCACAGACGCCACTCACGCCGCACCTCCCCTCACTGCTCCCTGCAAGGCCACCCGCCTCCAGGCCCGGCAAGGAAGATTTCATCACATCGAGGACTTCAATATGATCAGAGATGAGCAGAGAAATAGCAGGCAAGAGGTTTTATTTGCAGAGCCCAGTCCTGATTATTGGATAAGGGAAACCCCTTTTAATGACAATCAAAGAGAGCAGTTTTGTCAGAAAAACAGCCCAAGGCAGAGGCAGGACCCGCTCTGCCTCTCTGTGCTTGTAGAGGAAAATGTCCAAGCAAAACACAAAAGCACCAAATATCCCTGGCGATACATTGTGCCTTTTCTCTCAAAAACAACATTTTTAAACCACTAAAAGCAAGGGAAGGTATTTGGGCTTTGTGAGAGTTGTGTAAGAGCAAAGCTTCATAGAAAACCTGTGGAAGCACCTTCGACAGGGGCCTGGCAAACCAGCCCTGCTTCCTTGGGAGGGCGGCGGCGGGAGCGGGCGCGCAGGCTGGCTGCGAAACGCTGAGTGGCCAGAGCAGCTAACGGCAGCGCTGAGAAACCCGTTCACGCGCAGGGGAGCTTTGGATTTACTGAATTCCCAATTTTAAAGGCACAGCTAAAAACTTTTGTAGGCTTTAGGAAAACAAACGTGGAAGTTGCAATCATAATAATTTTCTATCATAATTTTCTCTTAAAAAATATATAGAGAGACAACTGGTCTCAAACTGGAATACTGTGGCATGTTCTGGATTTAATAGTTTCCAAGCATAATGTTTTCAAAACCAATAGTTCATACTATACTAGGATGATGATAAGCTTTTCCCCAATATGTTTATACTTTATTGAACCATACTGTGGCGATAGCAGTGTTAAATAGCTGCAAGGCAATGGCAAAAAGCGGTAAGAAAGTGACAGTAAATGTGTGTGTCTGACCTTATGGCACGACTAATAGTAGAATAATAAAAACTTTCTGTATTTCTTGAGAAAAAGTCAGTGAAAAATAGGAGGACAGGAAAGAGCTGCTGGGCTTTCTCCTGTACCTACCAGCTAAACCGAATACAAGCTCTGTTAAAATATCACCCCCTTATTCCCCATTCTTGGAAGCGGGTAACACGTTGCTGAAGGTCCAGGACGGGCAGTGACTCTGGGTGGGATTCAAAGCATGGGGACAGCAGGGCCGGGCCGGGAGCCCCTTGGCGCTTGGTGCCCCGTGGCAGGATGAGCCCCTCGGCCTCCCCTCGGACCGGGGCCCTCCGGCTGCTCCCAGCACCGCGTGCTCCCAGTCAGGCACTTGGATCTGGGGCTCATGGGAGTGCCGGGGCCTTCAGGGATCACCCAGGGATCGACAGGGCCCCATCTTCCTGCCGAACACACAGCAGGGCCCCAGCTCTCGTGCAGGGAGCTCGCGGCAGCACGTGCAAAACCAAGCAGAGGAGCAGCCAAGGAAGGGTTGGCACCCGCCTCGCCTCGCAGCCGAGGGAGGCCAAGCTGCAAGTGCTCCAAGGGCAGCCTCCATTCGAGCCTTCACTCTTGTCTGCGAGGACAGGCCTCAAGCCTGATCCCGGCTCCAGGGAAAAGGCGGGAAGCCGCTTGCAAGGATCTTGAAGAACAGCAAGGCTTGGAACGTGCAAGAGTTCTCCCAGAACACTACAGGAGAGCAGAACCAGCCCGTAGAGTGATGATGAGGGCGGCAGCTGCCTCGTCCTGCACAAGGGATATTCCCACACTGCTCAGACACTGCCTGTGGTGCCTCAACACACAGCCTGAATTCTTCTCAATTCTGTGTGGTGGAAACCAGCTCTACAGACTGGTGCTCCTCATGGCTATGGAGAGGACTGAGTTTCCATCACATTTCCCATCTTGCCATGAATAAGCAGCCTGTCTTATCACGAAGAGCACAGATCAGCACTTGCATGGAAGGCAAAGTTAAGCCAAGCGAAGCACTTTGCACGGGCGCTCCAGAGGAGAGCTGCTTTGTGGCGGCAGCTGGAGGCTGCGAGGAAACCCCTGAGCACAGGCACGGGCCTCGTTTCCCATGGCCAGGGCACCTGGGCACAGAGAACGCAGAGACGGCGGCAGAAACCCCACAGCTGAGTGTGTGCAGGTTTAGAAAGGACCCTGTAACGATCCCCATGGGAAAACAGCCCTTCTCCTTCAGCACACAACAAGCGGCCTCTTCCAAAGCGAGAGGCAGCCACCAGGAGATGGCGGCTCAGAAACTGCCCGCAGGTTTTCGACCTCCTTCACAGCCACCCCGCTGGCCGCGGCGGAGATGGAGGAGCAGGGCTGGTGCCAGCTGAAAACCATTACCTGTCAGCCTGGGCACAGCACACAGCGAGGAGCTACTTCAAAACAGGTAATATAAAATGCTCCATGGCATTGACCTGAATGACAAGTACAAGCTGTCCAGGGCAACTTGAGCTTTTGCAAATTATTTTCTTTCCTCTCTTTTTATTTATTTATTTGAGCCTATCTCCTCCATTTTTATAAGTATTTAAATACAATATTTAATATCACTTCTGCTCTAAACCAAAGAGCAGACCTCCCCATTGGGTATGCCCATGCTGCCAGGAGAGCTGGGCTACTCCCAGCTCCTGTCTTGCCTCCTCCGTTCCAAAGAAAAGGGGAAGGAAGTTGTACACTCAGCTTTATTTCCATTTTGGGAATGTCTACATAATCTTGCTTCATCTCCATGGGTGGGGAACAAAATATTTAAGTTAGCTGATGACGCATTTGTCCTAAAGTAAATTGGACTTATTCTTTTTCTCTCCTTAGGCTTGTTTTTGCATCTATCAGGAAAAAGTCCTTCCTAGAATCGGAGGAGCTCCCTGGAGCAGGGGCTGTCCAGCCCTGGGGCAGCACAGTATGAGTTCCTTGACGCCCGACAGTTTGACCTGACAGGATAAGGACCAGTGCAGTGCAAGTACTGCAGTGACAGAGCACAATACAGAAAATCAGAGGTGAGTTCCCAGAGCCCTGTGCAGCCTTTGCTTTTACAGGGAATTAACAGAGAATAAGATCAACCCAAAGGAGACGGTCCAGGTGCCAGAGGTTGAGGGTTTGGACGCTGTCCTGGGAAACGTGTTCCAGGTGTCCCTGTGTGAGCAGCGGGTTGGATTTGGTCATCTCCAGAGGCTCCTTCCAACCTCAACCACTCTGTGATTCTGTGGTTCCATACCCAGATCCTCACACGATTTCCAATTCCCTCCTTCTCCAAGTCAGCTGATGACATCCCACATGAGAGCACGTTGCCTCGATCTTGTTCAAGAAGCTTCATGGCAACGAAAGGAGCTACGAGCTCCATGCAGCACAATTTATATTGAGGAACCCTCTTCCTTTCCCTTTGTTACAGACACCATTCAGGCATGCTCTGCATTGCAGCACCTGTTACGAGTATCCAGGCAGCTCCAGCTCATTTATTCCTCCCATTCCTTGGATGCAGCTACCATGGTAGCTGCTCTCTGTTCATGAAATGCCAGAACAGCCAGACTGGGCAGAGTAACACACGCTGCTATTGCATCTCATCAGGGAGGAGTGTGAGGGGACCGTTGGTTTCTTTAGCTTGGCCCCGCTTCATCCACTTCTCTTTCTAGGTTACTTCATTTTTTCTCAGCATATTCCCCTTCTCCCATGTTAACAGCAGCTTCTCCAGCAAAAGCAAAACTCGAGATACAAGGGGAGAAACTAGGTGGCTGTGTAGCTAAGGCTGGATCTCTACCCTGCAATACTGAAGAGATTCCCCTCTCTGCTTCCCTTACCTGCACACCCAAGTTTTGCAGCTACTTTTGTCTCTATGGAAGAAATCTCAGCTGGATTTTCAGCAATTCTCAACTCCACCCTGACACTTTGCTTTCATTTTTGAGTCATCACCACAAGGACGCTCTCCCTGTCCAATCTTGCCTATTTGTTTCCCCTACTATTTCTCATTCTTTTTGTGGGGCCTATTTATCTACAACTGATTTTTTTCTGACTCAGGGCACAGATCTCCAATAATTTTACCACGAGCAAATATCGAGGCTTTATGGTGAAACAACGCACTCAAAGCTGACTTAGTGAAGTTCAGTAACCAACAGCTAGCAAAGATAGGGGAAATTTTTCTTTTTTTCAGACTAAGAACTTTCCTTTACAGTCTTAAGGCATGGAACTGAAGTCAGGAGTGCATCTCAGTGAGCAGTAGGTCTCCAGGTTCTTTTCACCGACTAGTCCCCATTTCTGATTAATTTCTCCAGGAACCCAGCATAAAGCAGAGCTGCTGGGGGCTGGCTCTGTGCCTGTGGCCATGGAAGCCTTTCAGTCACCAGATCCAAAGAGATCCAAAGGGCTCTGTGGCTTCCCGCTCCCTCCTGCTGGGCAGGAGGGCAGCTCGTTCCCCCTGCCTGTGTGTGACAGAGGGTCTGTTCTACTTACAGATCCTATAAGAGAATAGGTTAAGAAACACTTAAATAGATTAATGAAGGGAATCACAGAACAGATTCTGATCCTCTGAGCATCTGAGATCTCATCTCAAATAAAAAGAAAAAAAAAAAAGGAAAAAATAATTTCAAAGTTATTTAATGGGTCAGTTCTCTAAAATAGTAATTTAGAAAGTTGCCCTTCAGCATAGCTGGGGATTATATACATTGCAGAATCTGGTACAAGTAAAAGTATATATGGTTACTATAAAAGAAAACTTGTAATTTATGTCATCATCAGTTTGAAGATCAAATATTTGTTCACCTATCCTGATGGGCTGTGCTGGAGCTTACTCGGTGCACTAGCACAGAAAGCATCATCTAGATTGCTAGGAAAACACTCAAAAGTGTTCTCCCTGTAAAGATGAGGATTATTTGTAGCACACGCCTGAGGTCCTGCCACAGAGAATCCCTCACTGCTCAGAACCAGGCAAGAAAAGGAAAACAACCCTTGAGGTGGAATACGCCAGCAAACACGACCAAAACCTCTCCCCTTTCACTGTATGAGAAAATCCTCAACTCTAGACTAGTGATTTGGACCACATCAAATAGGAAGAAAGATTAAGGCAATTCTCAGGCTTGGGGTAACTGAGAAAAATCAGTGGAACTGGTCTTGACCACAACCAGGACAAGCTGTTGACTTCAAAATACCAAAGCTCAAATCCAGAGCCTCAAGCCCCATTTCCCTGGATTACTGGCGAGGCTGAGCAAAGCTCAGGGCAATTCGCAGCGCCAGAGAGCACTGCTCATTCCCAGCTCTCATTGAGCAGCTGGCCTTCACTGGAGCTATGGCAAAAGGCCCCTCATCCTACAGGCTGAAACTTGATCCTTTAAATAAAGGAATTGGTGTCACTTCCTCAGGCTCGGGATAGTGCCAGGCATCTCTACAATGCATGTCATCCACACAGAAATAGGCATTCATCTCTAGTTGTTCACAGTCATTTTGAATTGATGCAAAATGCTGTATTACCAATAATTCACCAGGCTGTACGTACAATTGGCAGGTGAAACACCATTCCGTAGAGCAGGATACGGCCTCACCCATTGAAATTTCCACTCTTGCTCAGGGCAGCGTTGTGCAAGAGCTGCTCCCTCCTGCATGCTGTGACCTTCCTGCCTGGCATTACGTAGGTTTCTGCTGGAGCTTCCAGCTGCTGGAGAAAGGTCCTGTAGCCCTGCCCGGCATCCATCCATGTTACAGCTTCCAAAGGGAAGTTTTCCCATCAGCTCGTGCAGGAATCAAGGTCCTGCTGCCCTGGGAGACGCTGGCCAGGCCACACCAAGCACGAGACCGGGAGGCACCGGCAGCCGCCCCCATGCAGAGGGGCCCGCGGGGCGGCTGCCGCAGCCTCCGACCAGTCTGGCTGTCATTAAAGCGGGTGCCTCAGCTGCAGGTCTCCAAAACAAGTAATGAGGCTATGGGGACAGCTGAAAGCACCCCAGGAGGAAGCAAAAGCAACAATTTCCCCGTTCTACAACTCCTACAGCTCTTTGAGGCTGACAGGAAGCGCTCTCCCTTTCCCCCCTTCCTCTCTGGACTTTTACACATTTCTGTAGAACGGGTTTCCATTCTCGGCGTTTTCCCCTGGTGCTGCTTCCTGCTCCAGGGCTGTTGGCCTACATGGGGGACACCTGGGCTGCTCGTCCCAGCCCTGGTCTCTCCCTGGTGCTTCTGCCTCGTGCTGCACCAGGCAGCAAGAGAAGTGTAATGCTCCACTGAGAGCAAATTACCTCCCCCTGCCCTCAGGGACCTGTATTCTCGGGAACCAACCTCCATCTACGAAATGCTGAGGGAAACAAACTTCTCCATCAGGAGGTGCAGGAAACCTGGTCTTTTACCCATTTACAACTCTCTCTTCCAAACATACCTGTTCGGAAGCATCAGTAGGTAAAATGCCCCATTTTCAGTAAGTTTAACACATAACTCCTCAAAAGTCTCACTGGATTTACAGTTTCAGAGTGGCAGATACAGACTGCAACTATATAAATGGACTGCATACAAGTGCTGAACACAAATTCAAGTAGTCTGCAATGTACTCTGCTAGTTCTTTCCTTGGTGCACCCTAGGACGCACAAGACCCACGTTCCCTCTCCCACAGCACCAGCTGGACAGATCCAGGACATCAGACAAGCTCCGGGGAAATGACAGGAGAACAACTGATAGAAGGCAGATTCATCATGAATCTTTGTAATGTCATTGTTGTAAATGAAAAGTTTAAACCAAAAGCAGGTATTTTAAACTAAAAGCAAGAGCCTGAGATGCTCTGCTTCTGAAAGGCTGAAGAACATCTAGGATTAAACTTTTTTTTTCCTTTTTAAATTTTGCAGAACACTTGGAAAGACATGTGGAAGTTGTTCCTTTTATGAGACCCTTATAAAACGGAAAAATTAAGTTTGTTTACATTTAAACACAAAGCAGCTAACTTTATATAATCAAGAAATGGAAAACAATTTTTATTAACATGTTTTACATTTACAATCTTTTATTAGCTAATCAACATCAACATGCAAAAATAAGCGCTAGATACAAACCTCTACAATATGGTTTTGTTTAAACTACAATGGTTTAATTCTCTTGAAAAGTCATAAGGATGTGTTCTGTAGTCATTAAAATTGAACTATTAGTTTCAGTAATGAATACTATTTAGACCCTAAAATTATGTAATCATCCTGCAAGGCATCTTCAGAAACTTCGCCCAACACTTAAGAATACCAGCTCATTTTCATGTGAGTACATTCTCAAAGCAAGAAATAAGGCAGTAGCACTAATGATTTCATATTGAACCCTATGCACATAACTAATAACTTTAGAAGGACTTTAACACTATGGTAGACTGGAAAAAGAACATTTAAACAAGCAGTGTACTTTGCCTGAAATGTTCTCAGTTTCTCTTGATACTTATGCAACCTCCTTAAATTATTTGGGTTTGGAAAAAGACTTCATACTCCTTCAAACCAGTCCCTAGTTGATCCTCCAGAGAAGCCAGTCTTGTGTCAGTGACCTCAACATCTTCCCATGGAAATAAGTTACATGATTCGTGGTCAGGATTACTTCACGAGAGGATCATAAAGAAGGCAAGGAGTTGCTCAAAGGAGAACATACTTGTACTGAAATCTTTGTTAACAAAAGGGTCTTGGACAATTGTGAAAAACAGGGAAGGAAAATGGACTTAATTTCAGATCAGCTGTAACTTTTCCCCCAGTGCAAGTGTCCATCTCCAAAGAAAGTTAATCCTTTAGAAGATGAAAGTACTTTTGAGAAGAGTCCAATTTTTGACCTTATGTTACAAAACCTTAACAATCAACATTTGCTTTTGTTTCTATTCAAGTACAAACTTAAGTCATAATTCCTCTCATAACGAGTGTTTATTGTTGCTCATTGATCTTTGGTCGCAAGAAACAATAATGCCACCGACTGGTCTGATCCCCAAGGCGGCGGATTTTTGCTTCTTTGCCACACATTAAGGCCCCCCCCTCGGCAGGGTATGCCAATATTCACTGTGTCAAATCCCAGCGGCACTTCAGCACGTTTTATGGACCTACATGATGTAGACTTTCTCAGCCTGTGAGAAGTTGAAGACTTCTTTGGTTCTCGGGCAAATTACTTTGTCATCTTGACGAATAGAAAGCAGGGACTGAAACGAAAAACGAAAGCAAAAAGATAAAATTCACAAGAGCAAATGCAGATCAAAGCATCACTTAACTGTTGTTAGCGGAAAATATTTTTTGTTGTTTTGGTTTTAATACAGGTACTGTAGTCTGAGGTCAGAATCCCTTTCCCATATAAGCTCCTCACTCTATATATTTATGCTCCAGAATGGAGGATTTCCAGGGGCATTTGAATTTATTTTATAAATTTATACATTCAGAGGTTAGCCTCTTTAAAGACCTATTTCACTGCAAAAAAAACCCACAATAATTCTTAAAAAACTGTATAACAATTCAGAAATTATTATACATTAAAGTATAAGAAGCCACTTTTTTGTTAATAGAAAAATACTTTTGATGCTTCTAAGTTTCTGACAGAAAGCTCTTATTCTCATACAGAACATTATTACGAGCACAGCTCTTCCGGACTTTAGTAAGTCATTGATTTAAGCACTTACATTGTATCCGTAGACATATCCATTTGGTAGCATCATGGGAGGGTTATTTTCGTTCATTACATCCCCTGAAATCTTGCAGACTAGTCGGGAGTTGGCACAATGTGCCATGGGCAGAGGCTGCGCCAGCTTGTTCAGGGATTTGCTACACACGGGGCAGTCTGGGTTTTTGGAGCTCCCATCCTCTTTATAACACTGTCTGTTTAACAGCAAGTTAAAGAACAACAGCACGGAATGCAGCAAGAATTAGCTCGTTTATCTTGCACACCGGGAAAAGAGTTAACCGCAGATAACAACCAGGTTACACAGCCCACAGAACTGCTGGATTCAAGTTTAATGGGCACCTGCAAAAACAAATCAGGTGCTTTAGCTCTTTCAAGAAAGAGCAAGAAGCAGCAGATGTCTAGTACCCTCCGTAGAAAGTTTCTGACTTGGAGCACATTAGTAGCATCAATGCTTCCTTAATACACCAAGGTGTGGGGTAAATTCATTAAAATACAGGCTCTCTTGAAGCTTAATACCTTCATTTAATACAGCTGCCGATTCATACTCCATTTAAACAAGTTCTAAGCAAAAATAAGCAAGTTTCAGATTTCCTTTTTGAGCTCTGAGAAGCATCTCTGAAAGACAGGGGCCTGCAGAAGGACTTCTTTGCACTCAACAGTTTAATCTGCATTAAAGGATACGGTGTTTTTATAGCTGAAAGGCCTGCCTGGAGGGTTATAGTAAAAACAGAATTGTTTCCCAGCTGATGCAGCCTGTAGTTATCATATCTGAACTGTTGGATCAGCATTCTCCATCGAGCGGGGTCCAAGAGATCCTGTCAGAGACAACACAGCTATAAGTTGTTTTCAGTGCAGTTGTCTAGGGAGAGGGGCAAATGGGGCAAACGCAGGGGAGCGAATTGCAAATAAAACCGGACATGCCCATGACCCTCGTCACTGTACTCAGAAAGTACCTTTGAATACTGCTTTCTCAGAAATACACTCTAAATAAAGCTTTGTACAAAGTTTCTGGTGTAATAATACACAGTATCCAAGCTTACCTTTTAAGATACGTGCACACAAGCTACCTAAAACGTCAGACCTTAGCTCAGAGAGAAGCTCCACAGCACGGGCAGCAGAAGGCAGTTACCTACACAGAGGTCCATGGGACCTTCCTCACACACTCTTCCTTGCTCCATCAGCCACAAGCTCCTTGCAGATTCCCGTCTCCATCCACCACATGGACTAAGGCTGGTAGCTAAACCCAGGCCGGGTTATTTCCGTACTTGGGTTTGGGAGGGCTGGAGAACTTGGGACGCAGAACTAGCGCTGAGGAAGCTTTGCTTTAAAACCACCAGCGCAGCAACAGCCACGGACGCTTCTACCTCAAGTCAGGCTAGTTCTGCTTGGTGTCTATTGAAGTGCCTACACTGCAAAGGGGTGTCGAAGTTCTGGTTTCCCTGCAGATAGAGGGTTGGGATGGAGGGAGGAGAGGAGGCTTGAGAAGCTGGCTAGGCGAAAAGAAAAAGCTTGGCGCGCGTTTAAGGGAAAAGTTCTTTAATATACATTGCAATGCTGTGGCTTACCTAAAAAACCAGCAGCAGTAGCTGAAGTGGCTTATTTTAATGGAAACAAGAACTAAGCCCCCCGAAATTAAGCATAGTTTGAACACTAAAAAAATGCTGAGAAAAAAATCCTATGAAAAACTGAGACCTCTTGAAAACATCCTGGTTCTGATGTGTGCAACAGGCCAAGCTCTAATCCTTTCTTTTCCTGCTACCTCTCCTCTTGCTCTGTATCTGCAACCTGCACCTCTTGTTATGGGTTATCTCGAGATGTCTTAAAAATAAGTGCAGTATTGTCAGCTGTACATGCAAGTACGAGGCAAGCAGAACATACATATTTTTAGTGTATTATTGCATTTCTTGAATACATTTTTCAAGGAAAGTCACTGGAGGACTGAATTATAGGCAAAGGCGCAGAACAGCAGCCTCAGTTCCAGACGTGTGGCAGGCAGAAACCCTGGGGCGCCAACGCTACCATGACACGGACTAGTTTTTATGCTTCTCTTTCTGCAGTGCAGCCCATCCTGGCTCGGGGGGGTCCACCCAAAAAGCAGGATGGGGTGGGAAGGGCTCCAGGGCTGCCTCCCGCTGCAGCCTCTGTGCTGACACTGCCCCCCGAGGCAGATCCCCAAGGTCTGCAGACCTGCAGAAGTTTTACAGCATCATGATAGATTTTGGGGGTATTGGATTTATAAAGGTTCCTTATCCTGAGGGATATTATATTTAAGAGAAATATATTTAAGAGAAACTTGAAGCATCCTGCTGAAGCACAAAGAGCTGACATGGACAGAATTGTGAAACTACATTTGGACAGCAGCTCTCTGAAGAAGCAGAGAAGCACTTGTCCTTTCTTTCTCCCTTTCACCCCAAGCTCAGCTGGCTAACAGTGCTCTCCCCAAAGCATCTCTTGGAGCAAAGCACAGGATTGTTATTTCCTCCCTCTCTCACTAACTAGCTAAACCACCCTGAACTCTGCCTCCGTCTTTTAACACATCTGTGATTCCTACTCTTACCTCACACCAAATGTGAAGTCTGAGACAAAGAAATTCATGCTAGTTCTGTTTCTTGCATTTTTTTTCCTCAAATGCAATTAGTTTCACCATTAATAGTCTTAAAACATGTTTATACTAGTATGGCCATACATTGGCTTGGCATTTTAGAAAATTCTTGTCTTGCTTTCTGCCAGTTCAACTCTTATCTACCTTCCACCTCCAAAGCCAAGTAAATAAACACACTCAAGAGAAATCCACAGCACAGAACCTGAAGACATACAATTAGCACCTAATGAAACTCGGTTGAAATGGCGGAGAAAAAGCTACCAGGGCATTTTGTTCAAATCAAATCTGGGTAAAGTTACTGCCACCAGTATCTGCACTAGTCTGTATAATTCTAATGCATGAACACGTACTTTTCAAAATAGAAAATATTGCATTCAAGTGGCTAAAAGGCAACTTTTCTTTTATCTGAACCACAAGGACATAAATTGAAAAAAGCACAACTAAGAATTGCTGTTGGCCAGAGCCTGGCCCCGCACACTGCTCCAAACCATCCCTTGTTTCCCTGCAATTCCCCATCCCTGTGCTGCTTATTTGTGCATCGGGCTCCACCCCGGAGACCTGTCTCCTGTGTCGGTGGGAAGCCTGGCTCAGGGGAGCCCTTCCATGACTGGCAAGATCCAACTGCAGTAATGACCCAAACACTACTTGGATTGACTAACAACAAAGGACAACAGAATTCAAAAGCGCAATTAGAAAAATGTTTTATCTATAGAACTTTATTCTCCTGCAAACAAAAAGCCCACTTTAGCGATCTGCTGTATCACTGGCTTTAAGCATTAACTTACCTTATAGGGGGAGATATGAGTGTCCGAAGGAAAAGCCAACATGCCCATCACCTGCCGAACTTCATCCAGCTGGCTTCCCTCAGCCTGGCTGAAATGCTTTCTCGCATGTCTGAAATACAGAATTTAGAAACAATTTTATACCTAATAGTGGTCTAAGTGCATTAAGTTTTTCAAGTTATACAAAATTTCTGAAAAAAGCTTGGTATTAAATGCACAAAATCTATAGGGCTACTAATTTAAAGGTCTTGAGAAGTCTGTCCTGTGAATATGAAGTGCAAGAGTCCTCTAGCCTTTCAACTGCAGGATTAGTTCAGCATTTTGGCCCAAATCCATGTTTTCGGAGTAGAAATGTCATGTAGTAGATTGAGTAATGAAGGACTGTAC
The DNA here is from genome assembly GCF_003342845.1 of Nothoprocta perdicaria. Lineage (NCBI taxonomy): Eukaryota > Metazoa > Chordata > Aves > Tinamiformes > Tinamidae > Nothoprocta > Nothoprocta perdicaria. Next base: position 1,908,690 of record NW_020454538.1, on the reverse strand, counting down.
TGAATTTGGCATTACGTAAAAATAGAAAGTTCTTTTGTGCTGCATTTCTCCCCAGTTTGTTTTATGGGGAAGACACTGAGTTTGCACAAACACCCAGTAAAAAGTTCACCGCCTTAAATGTTGTTTATATCTCTTTAAAACGTTAAATTAGTTTCAGAAATATTCAGTATTCCTCAACTGCCTACTTTATGAGATGCATTAAAGAGAAAAAAAAAAAAAAAAAAAAGAAAGCAGGTAGCTTTATTTTCTGGTTTTAAGTTGTGCTGCACTGACCGATGCGGTCACTGATACCGTGAGAACAGTTTCTCTAGCAGCGCTTCCACGTTCCCATTTCCTCCCCCACCCAAGCCAGGAAGCAATGGAAGGGATGGAGGATGGATCATTTCCACCCAGCTTCCTACTTTTGAGTGAGCAATTTGGGAAGGTAAATCCTGCTCTCCGGGTGATCACTGTGTAATGATGGCAGATGTACAAACCCCAGGGCTTGAGAGAAGAGCCCAGGCAGCCTGAACGTACCTGGGCAGGGTTAAGGCAGGTGCTAGTGGGGAGCTACTCATGGAAACAGCAGCTCTTGGAAAGAAATCTTGGACAAAGCAAGACTTGAGACCTACCACCAAATAAATAACTCATCCTACTAGATGTGCACACATGAGCAGTGGGCAAATCACAATCTCTTATTTGCTCATACACCTTTACTTATAGTTTCCCTTCTCATTTAGCCAATTCTGCCTTCAAGGTCTCAGTTAAAACTTTCTGCTCTTCTCCATTCTGTGACAGCAGTAGCCCTAGAAGCCTAAAATGTCACAGAATGTGTCCCCTTTTTTTTGTATTTTTTTCTGAAAGCAGGAGAGACAGCGATGCTTGGAGCAGAATTCAAAAGGTGCAGATGTAACCACAGCCCCAGACAGCATTTCTGAAGAACCAAAAAGAAGCATTTTGCTTAAGGCCAAGTGTCTCCTCCTCTCAGCAAGTTTATTGTGCAGATGTCTAAGGATTTCTACAATCACTTGTAGAAAGATCTCTATTAACCTTTATGCCACCCATCATTTGGGTGAAAGGAGGAGTTCTGCCACCAAGGTAAGGAGGCCCCATGGCTGCAAACTGCTTCACTTGAACGGCAACACTGCACAACCTGAGCCTGGTGTCTCCTCAAGCGACAGCTCCCCAAGGCACGAAGGAGAAGAGTGCCCTGATTTTCCCCAAATTCTGAAAGGGCAGGCTCTAACTGAGGCCTGACAATGTGAAACTCTTCTCTAGCCGTTACCACATGTGTTTTTGTGCTGTATCTCCTCGTGCAGAGGATGTGTATCCTGGAGACCTGCTATGGTCAGAGAAATGTGTAACCGTTTCTCGCATTCCCGTGAGTGGGCAGAGGCACCAGCCAAACCCTGCCCTGTTTAGCCGGGTGTTCTCGCTGCCCTCAGTGCCCACATGGGCAGAGTCACAGCAGAGAGGGCTGTGACCAGGGCACCTGGCTGGGCAGTTTGCAACACGTCCCTGAGGAGGAGCTGGGGAGTTTTGGTGTTCCACATCCCAGAGCAATTCTGCAGCTCTGGACAGACAGAGCCTACTCTTCTTGGTTCGAAATAGCTGTTTCTCCAACCCCAATAGGTACAACAAACATACACTGTGTTTGACAGATGCAAGAGAGAAGATTCCTGCAAACTTCAGAGTTTATCATTTATTTCCTGCTATTGGGGCAACACATGAACAAAAAACAGAGAGTTTTGCCTCCTACATGAAGATATTCACCAGAAAGCAGCAGGAACTGAGCCCAAACAGAAGGTCCTACCCGAGAAGGGCACTGTCCTTCCTGCTCCGTTACCCACTGAGCACCTTGATCTCAAAGACTATCAGCACCACCAGGAAAGTGCCTCAAAGGTCTTTATACTTATCCAGCTGTTCACAACAAATCCAATCCAGATCAAACCCAGATCCAAGAGATAATGGGGAAAGTAGCTGTATATGTTCACTCATACAGGAGGAGAGTTTACTAAAGTGAACACACTGTCCCCCACTTTTCTCCTTCTCTACACCACCACTGACTATTTTTGTTTACCTCTTTTTGTCCTTTATATTCCAAGAACAAATAAACCCACGCGGTGTTTTGTTAAGCTTTAAGCTGAGCACCTGCTAGGTTTCTCTGCCATCCCATAAAAGCAAAGCAGCAGAATCCTGGCAGTTTCTCCAAAACAAAATTCAAGCTCCCAAAGTGTGAAATTAACATCATCACTAATTGACTGTCACTGCAACATGTGACAGGTCCTGGCTCTGAAGAGGAGACTGCAGGAATTGCAAGCTGAGTGTGATGGACTTCAGCAACAGTGACATTCACGCCTGGCATTAAACAAATATTTTGAGTATGTTCCTGAAACTTGCACTTTCAAGACCACTCCAATAAGTTACCTCAGAGCAAGGTCAGTTTGCACCCATCACATTGCAAAAAGCTACAGAAATGCAAACACCGCTATTAAATGAGATATGTATTTTTAAAGCTCACATCAATTTTACCCTAAAAGCAATATGTCACTCTGGAGCTTCCCAGCAGGCAGCAGGCAAAGCTTTCAAACTTATTTAAACACCAGCTGCGTTTCAACAAAATGTCAGCTCTCCGAGTTCCACTCGGACAGGAAACTACTTGGTAAACAGCCTCTTTCTCCGCTTTCTAATGGATGCCTGACCTATTTATTGCACCACAGACACAATGCTGAAAGAATCCCGCTGCAGGCACTTAACAGAAGCAAGCTAATAAAAACACAAGTTGCAATGGTTTGCTGGAAGCAAAGAGATTTATGCTACACCTTCCTAAAACATACTCCCTTATTCATCACGTTTTTCAAGCAGAGGAGAAGGAAATAGCAAAAACATTAACATTGGCTAAGCTGTGTTCTTTAAAGAGAACATTGAAATGCTGCACTCGGAATGTGACTGAATTCACTGAATATGAATTAATTCTGTTAAAAGGAATTAGGACACAGAAGAACTTCTGTAGTTCCTTTTCATTTATCTTGCAGATTTGAAAAAAAGAATATATACACATATATATATATAAAATATCAAAGCAGTGTTATTTTCACTTGAAAGTTATAATTGCCAAACAGAAAAATATTTGGCCGACTCTGAATTTCAATAGACATGAAGGGGTATAAATATTTCATCTCTAGTAACATTTAGTCTTTGGAATCTATTTTAAATCAGCGAGTACTTCTACATGTTTCAGCTGCCACATTTGGGAAGAAAGCTCTAAAGAAGAAGTAAGCTAAAGCCAGGAAAGGCAACGACAGCACAAGCTACTCCACACCAAGAGGTCTGGGTCCTAAAACGACGAGGGGGGCAACTGTGAGTATCACTAGTGCAGTGGTGGGAAAAGGAAACAAGTTTCCAGCAGCAACAATAAAACACAGAATGACCTTATCCACTTTGCCCCAGTTCTCAGCCCATCTCCTTATTCCCGCTCTACCCCTGCCCTCTGGTTTCCAGGCTACATAAGGAAGCTACGGCTCAAAGAAAATAAGTTTAGAGCAGCAGCTACTCATTTTTAAGATGCATGACTGCACATTTGGCAAAGAAGGGACATTAGCAGACAATAAAGGCAAGTAGCACAAAGGCAGAGCATTCAGGGGATAGAAAGAGCATCGTGGGCTGCAGGAGACAGATCAAGTAGTTGAGCGTCTATCACCCTCCTCGTAAATAAATTCCTCAGCATGCAAGGGGCCAAGCACAGGGCAGGTGCAAATACCTAAACGGCAGCACAGGGCAAAAATAAACTTAAGGCCTACACATGCCAGAAGGAGCTGATGCTCACAGAGCTGCACGTATACGCGTGAGCAAAAGGAGGATTTAGGTGCAACTAGGGCAAGGCAGGAAAGCACTGGATCCGAATCAAGGAATAAGCAACTGGCAACAAGCTACAAGACAAAGGGAGTCGCTTGGAAAGCTGTTAGGATCACACTGGTTCTTCAGCATACTTGCACTGCCTCCTCTTTTTTGTATTTTTAATAGGCTTTCTCAGCCATTACAACCATTACTTATCCATATGCTCTTTAATGGGATATCAGTTAAATTTTTTGATAGATTGACAATAATTTCAATGGGCATTAACTATTAGAATTTCATATTAAAGCCATGCCCTACCATAAAAACAAGCAGTGTGTCCTTCATCTTCCTCTTGGAGCTACTCTCATTACCCTTCCTATTACCTTACGGTTTGTCTTGTGCCACCAAAAGCCTCAAGTACAACAGATTACCTAATTCAATCTAATTCCTCCACAATCTAAAGGTAAAAGAGCCCCTAAAACTGACTGACATACAATGTTTCCAGCTCAGTTTTATTGTTAGCTTAAAATTGCCTTCTTCCCCTCCTTCTTCTCCAAAGTAAGTCTTTACTTACAAAGCTAAACCCCTGAAATGATCTTGGAGAGGACAGGTAACCTTCCACTGGCAAAAAAAAGAAAGCTTCTAACTCCTCGACTCCAAACCAATCTCAAATAAGTCATGCAATTCCCAGCAGTAAACAAGTGAAGTGGGAGAACACAGGCTGAGAAATACTATGAATTAGGATTAGTATTCCCCAATAGGTTAATACCTCTAAGGAGGTTCAAAACCACTTACAATGGATTGCTTAGACTGCTCTTAAAAAGTCTACATCTTGGCCTTGCTTTACTCTTTCCACCCTGCATGATGCTATAAGCAGGGAGCAGTGGGGCGAGGTACTCGGTAGGTTGGCAGATATTCCAGGACTGGCCAGAAGGGCCCAGCTACAGTGAGAGCTCAGCCTGCTGCAGCAGCAGCGTAAAACAAGGACAGCCCAGAACACAGGTCACCTTGGCTTCTTTTTCTGTGCAGGGTCAGCCCTCTGGTTTGTCTGAAGCTGAGGACTGAGCGGGTTGATGCTCTGCACCTGAGTTATGATGCTTGGGTTTCCAAAGCTCTGCACTTGTCCCAACGGACTGTGGCCTCCTGCCAGTTTCAGCAACATATATAGAGTAGCCAAGGCACTCAGACTGACAGCTTCAATGTAAAGTTGCCTGAAACACTAAGCAGCAACTGTGGCATCACTAGAAAGTAGTGGCCAAGAAATAAATCTTGCCGTAAGCTTTGTCTCGTGGCCGTGTTGAAATGTTCTTACAGACTGGAAGCTGCTGCAGATCCCTCTCGCCCTGCCCTGCGCGAACTCCTCTTCCTCAGCCTCTTCAGCCTCCTCTGTGGTGCTCCGGAGAGTTTTCAGCACCTGGTATTCAGAACCTGCTATTAAAGTATCCCTCAATTTGGCAAAAAATGCTTTTCTGTGTTACCCTGGAATAGTATCTCAGCACCTCAAACGAGGAGCACTAACAAGCAGAAATTGCTTCATGCACTGATATGACACACAGAGCAATTAGCTGTCTTGTGGTTGGAGTGAGGCTGGGACCAGGGTCGACTGTCAGCTCCCGACTCATCCCCTTGGCACTCCTCCTACTCCTGCCCTGCCAGAGAGGGGGGCTGCTCTAAAAGGGCTCCAGAGAAATACTGAGCTGCTTTATTTGGGAGCAAAGGGGAATGCACAGGGATAATTCAACATAGCCACCCCAACAGAGAAGACAATACAGAGCTTCAAAGCATCCATTCAACACAAAAGGTAGATCTCCAGGTTAACGTTCCATCAAGCTTTAGTTTTTTTTTTTTTTTTTTTTAATTAAATTGCAAGGAAAGAAGCTAAAAAGCTACTTGTACTTTTTGAAAATTACTTAAGGGTAAGTATGGTCATTACATTGTATGCCACCAGAAAATAAGTTTATGCATATACATTAGTTTGTAGAACAGCTCAACTTGTAGACCTTTGATGTTGAGAATATAAAAAAAGATGGAGATTTTCAGTCAAAACAATTTTTAAAAAGGTGCACCTGGAATGATGTTATGCCTTTAAATATTCAACCCCAGCTTAAATCCAAAGACTGATCACAGCAATGCTAGCGAGATCCTTGGCTGCAGAGGAGCTTCTGGGTGCTGCAACAAGTCACATGTTTCTAATGAAGCATAATAGCATCTGGTTAAGAAAACTGTTTGGTAAGCATCCTAATTTCATACCTCACAGCATCCAGTCTCTTGTTCTGCCGAATGAGTTCAATGAACTCCTGAATCCTTAGGCTGAACTCCAGACAGCTCTGAGATTAAAGACAAGAACAGGTCTTAGATGGTGCCAACACTGCACTGCACAGTAGGTTATGTATGTAAAGTACTAGGTGTGCACAACAAAAAAGAAAACAGTGTTAATAACATGCAGTCTTGTTTGCTTGCTTTCAGGTATTCATGCAAAAGAAGCCAAAATGCTGATGGGACAGATAAGGCATTGGCACAAATTCCCCAAAAGCAAACAAAATGTTTCTCCTCTCGCCTCCTGCACAGTTTCAACATTTAGCAAGGCTTGACGTTTTCCTAATGGCCGAAAGCATCATCACCACCTGGGAAGCAGGTGAGAGTTACAGCGGCTTCCTTTGTACTGCCACACAGTTTAGAGCAGCAGAATCACCAGGAGTTTGGGGCAGGTGGCAGTTCAGACCAGAGAGGTCTGTCCAGAGGGCTGCAGGGAGGACGTCTCTGAGCATGAGCTGAAAGCTCTGCCACGTTAACACGAAGGAGCAGAGAGCTCAGGTTGCTGCAGGGTCCTCCCCACTCCCACCCCTCAGACTTCTTTCTTTCCCTCTTGTGAGGCCTAGAGGCCAGGCTGGAAACAAACCTCCAAACATGGAAACCAAATGGCATTTACCTGGTATCAGAAAAAGGTAAAACGTGAAGCCTAATGAAGTTGACAGTGTCCCTTTAAATCAAATTCCATCAAAAAAAAAAATTATAAAAAATTTGATTATGTAGAATTAAAAAGACTCTCCCCTCATAAAATAATAAGTTGCTATGCTTCTTTAGGGACACAGTGACAGGGACACAGTCAACTGTTCTATTACCTCAAATTAAAACAAAAACAATCAAAGTCCTCTGGCTCTCTCTCAAAAAAAAGATATTCCTTAAGTTATCCTGCTTTACTCAGCAAGTGTTTTTCTTCCCTCATGCTTATAATGAATAGTTGCCTTTTGTTTATTGTCTATCAGCACAATAATATCAAAATTCCTCCGTGACACTAGAAGGAATTCAAGCAATCCAGGTTTTTTCTTTTTTAAATCAGTTAACTGCTTGTGGTAACTAATGCACACATTGCCATAATTACTTATTTTAGAGTTTTTTTTCCAATTCTACAATTTAAAACTGAAACGTGATTTGGAAATAGAAATTATGTATTCTGATACGCATTGCAGTGCGCTACTTTAAGACATAGAAAATAAATGGTTTTCCAACTTGACATTTTCCTGTACTCAAGTCTGGATCTAGCAAAGAGCAAGATTTCTTCTCTCCTGTTTGGAATTTTCAAGTAGGATATTTTAAAATACTCCATTTTTTAAAATTGATACAAAAAATCTTCATTTGAAATTTGAAATGTGTTTCCATAAGAATAAAGAGTGAAGAGTGACTGATCTTTTCAATGATACTAAATCCTGGGGCTTAACATAACATTACTTAAGAGCAAAAAAAACCAACCCCCCCCCCACACACACACAAAAAAACACCCCCACCCCAAAAAAAAAAACCCCAAAAAAACCCCGACCCAACCCCGCTATATCCTCAAACAATTTTCAGTTACTCTTGCTTTTTACAAGTCTCCAGGTAAGCTGCAAGGCAGCAGCTGCATCGATCCTGCACAGGAGTGATGAGGACGCCTGCAGTGCAGCTTTGTGCCCGTCAAGCAGCCCCACGGCGGCTCCTGACACCAGCCCAGCCCGCTCACACGTCCAGGCTGCGGGACCGGGCGCTTTCCCGAGCCAACACGGCCTCCCCTGCAGCGGGAGCTCGCACTAAGGTGATGGCCAGGATTTTAGGAAGCTAACGCTGATCAGTAGCTAAGCAACCAGAAACAGAAGAAATGGCCATTTGTTGCAAAAAGGAACAGAGTGATTTCTCTTCTTCTGACTCCGATTGCTCAGTCTTAAATTTTAGATAAAGATTAGGGCTTGCAGAAATAGAATTTTTCTCAAAAGAGGGATGGGGAAGTTTTTTTTATTTATTTTTATTAAAGATTGATGATGAAATAATAAGACTTTCAGATTTCGTTTCTTGTATTAACGCATTAAGATTACACAAGTGTTTTTCTTCCTTTTTTTCCCCCCCTCTCTCCAGTAGTATAATTATGCAGGAATGTTTACATACCAATTCTGGTTTAACAGTTTCCATAACAAGATCATCATTTTCTTTACAGTAATCACTGGTCAATTTACTTTTGCGTCCCATCTTCGGTTCATTCTCATTTTGGCGCCCCGAGTGACAAAGACCGTCACTCCTTGCTTACCATTAAGTGTACTCAAACACTTTTGGTTAAAGAAAGTGCTTGGTAAAAAAAAAAAAAAGAAAAAAAGAAAAAAAAAAAAGACAAACATCTTTGAGGGAGGCAGGGATTTTGGTTAATATCAGTTAAAAACAGATTTCTGCAAGCCCTATTAAAGAGTTTTAAAAACAAAATTTAAGATACAAGGGAATTTAGATGAACTGCAGAGGAACAAATACAGAGTACGTTCAGGGCACAATATTCAATAGCTAAAGAGGTGTTTGTTTAAACTGAGTTTATTATTTAGACCCAGCTTTTGCTTTTGTTGTTGAAGAAAAAATAAAACCTCAAACGTGTTCAACAGTAACATCTGTTACTCTGCTACAAGAGCTACGTTCACTCTCCTAAAGTTCTCCTAAAGTTTTTTTTTTTTTTTTTAAACAACCCTTAAAAGCACCAGAACATAAATCTGTCTTAAATTTCTCTCACAATGCTAAGTTTGAGGACATGAAGTTTAGCAACACCCCTCTTTACTGTACTTCAAGATACCTTCATATAGAAACCATAAGCTACATTCTCAGCAGGATACAGAACAAGCTACACGCTTAAATCCACATGCATCAGGATTTTATATACTTCGGCATTTAGACTGCTGTAAATCATATTAAAAAGCAAGTTAACAACATTACTTGAGTGTAATTTGTTGAGATAACATTTGAATCCATAAAATGATTTATGCTTAGTTTGAAGTTTGACATTTGTGTAAACCACTTCAGCTCCAATAACTTTAATAGATGAATATTCTATTTAACTGTTTTCACTTTTATACAAGGCTTCATTCAGGACTAACAACTTAAACCAAACTGACCATGTCAAATATTGAAGTAGTTGGGAAAACCACAGCAACTCAAGTGCAACATTAGCCTGTTACTTATTCCTACCTTCATTTTCCTGAGCCGGGATTTGTTATCATGACACCAAGCCAAGCAAGTCATCGTCTCTTGCCTTTCCAATGATTCTTCCACTTCTTTAGCGGTCAAAAACATTTCAATGTTTACCAGGTCCTTCAAAAAACAAACAAAAAAGACAGGCAGGACTGGTTAAGTTGCACTGATCCTTTACACAGAAATCCATTCTTGAACAGATAGAGGTAGAAAATATAAGGTAGTAGAGCCTGAGGTAGTATAGACTGTTTTGGGGACACCTTTTTATGGGGCAATACTTGTCATACACACATATGTCCTTATAGTATTTTTCAAGGACCACGTTTACATGCAATAACTTATTTTGGTAATGAGATAATGACTTTTTTTTCCAAATCTACTGACAGAACAGAGCTAAAAGTAATGATTAAGCTCTAGAACTTCTCACAGAAGGTGGTAATACAGTTCCCATTCCCAATGATACCTGGGTTTTCAAAAATTGGTCAATGATATCAACTAGAATGCGGAAGTGTCCTTACATTTGCTGATGTGACTAAGAATTACATAAAAGAAGAGAACCTAAATATACTTTATTAGGTATCTACTATTACTGAATTTAAGCAAAATCCTACAATGATTCGAAGTCATCAAAATACTTTCCTCCAATAATTTCTTTAATGGTGCAAGCCCTATCTTCAATTGCTTTAGCAACACAACATAGCTCAGCCTGCAGATACAGAACATCCTACAGACCTAACACTTGCAGAGAAACACCCAGGGAACCACACAATCCAGTACATGTCAAACAGTAATCCAGGACTAAAAGAGCTTGTTAATATAAAAATGAATGTATTGCAAATTAAGTGCACACACACTTCATGGCGAAAGGCTGAGATCTGTACAGTTAAAATATGCTGAATATGATAAATATTACAGTAGCTCTAGCAACAACGTTCCTCTCAGAAATAGATGGCATTTCCAGTTGTTTGTTGAGCCACAAAAAAGCACCAATGTCAGAGTTATCACAGACACATCTTGCATTTCATCAGCCATCCCTCACTTTTGCCACATAAATACAGGAACTCCTAATACCATAGAAAAATAGAACCTTTTTACAAAAATAGGTACAACCCTAGCCTGACAAATCTGAAAATAACTGTACTTTGATATGGGCACACAAGAGCCCTTTCCTTAAAGCATTAAAGTATCACTGCATCATCAAAGCAAGCTTGTCTTCTGAACTGCATGTGTTCTTCTAACAATCAGCATTTGCTTTTCAAGCCAAATCAAAAGAATTTTCCTCCACATGAACTTAGTGGTAGATACATCAAGCATAAGACAAGGCATCTTTTCATCTTGTTTGTTAGCTTTTTATAGTACTTTGTTCTTTTTCTTAAAAAAATACATCCTTATGTTAAGTCAACGTGCTAGTAAAAGAAATTATTATACTAACACATCATTGATAAATGCATAGAGCCCGACCTCCAACTGTGAGCAAAAAAGACTGTAATTGCTGCTGGGAGAGACAAACACTTATAACTCTAACCTCCTTTTGCAAATTTAAAATAAAAAGATTCCATTTGGTGCAGAGATGCTAATTAGGTTTGTGTCTGCCACAGAAGCTAAAGGTTAGCAACTGTCTCTATTAGACAATATACATCCAGAAGACAGAAGAAAACTTCTTTAATTGCTGGTTCTGAAAGGAACTCTTTTAATCACATTTAAATTGCACCAATAAATAGGATTTTCTTCTTCGCTGACTAGATACCAAGTTAGGGAACAATACAAATAAAGCCCTAAGCAGCCCATTTGGAGAGAAATAAGGAGCTTTTGCATTTGATAACAAGCTCCAAGCACACAGATTGATAGAAGAAAAAATACTAAGATACAATTAAGCAATAAACCTTCACAAGAAGTCCATACATCTCTCATGACCCCAGTGCAATCAGGCCATGTTTTCCCCTTTCTCCTTTCTTGGTGGTGGCTAATCCTGACGCTCCTTCTCTGCCATACATTTCACCAGTTCGGAGTAGGGATACAGGGTGAGGAGGAACAACAGAGCTTGGGCTTTATTTAAAAGAGCACAACTCCTCTACACAGCTCAGTACCATTCTTTTTGGGATACTTTTTGGAGAATTGCTTGTATTCCATGTTTTGCAAGAAGCAAAGCCAACCAGTGTTGGCAGTTGTGAGGAGAACTCTACATTCAAGTCACAACACCCATGTTAGGACCCCAAACCAGAGGTTGCCTGCACCAATTCTGCAATTCCCGCACACTTGCACCACCAGGAGCACCCACTGAACATATGCTCACTATTTCCAAAGCAATGTATAATTTAATAAGCTAAGAAAACACTCTTTGTATACTTACATGCAGCTTTAGGTGTAAACAAATTCTCAGTATTAGAGAATTATCCCCACCTGTTTGGCGGGTGCTCAGGAAAATCTAGAAGAAATTCTAGACATTGACTGACATTCAGCGTTATGCCAAATATTTTGTGCCTTCTGTGTAAATTAAAAAGCACTCTGAGATCTTTACTTATCTTCTGCAACAACAGAAAGTTTTCCTTTCTTTCAGGATTTGTTTCCACGTGAGGTTTTAAATAGCTGCAGTTCTTGAATCCCCAGATTGCAGAAGTTCAGGAGAACACTGCAGAGGTCAGTTTTATTATCACACTAACTTAGACCACAAATTTTCCAGCCATCTGTGTAAATTCCTCACCACAGTTGTGGCTAAACTACCTTGCCTCAACTTGCTTCTAGATGTAGAACATCTGACTTGAAAGATGAATTAACATCAAGCCTCCACTGACTTATGCTTCTAAAGCTATCAAAAAATAGTTTCAAGTGGCCCAAAATGGAAAGCAATTCTGGCTTAAGAATCACTGACAACTATGGAAACATTAAAAAGGTGGTGAGGTAGCATATAACATAAGCATTCCTCTTCCTTCTGGTGCAAGCAAGGAAGTACCACCTAGATTTTATCATTTCTGTTTAAAAAATGATTTTGGACTAAAGTCAACCTCACCTCCCTTCTGGGCAGCAGTCACTAAACAGGTATCAGAAGACTAACTATGCAAGCATGGGCTGAATTTTGCCATAAAATGACTATCTAACTACATTATAGCAGCTCTATAACTCCCGAGAAAACCAGTATTTGAGAAAACTGCACCGGAATTCTAAAGACACTTAGGTGAAATCAGACAGACTTTTATTTAAACAAAGAACACTCCTCTCCATCGTCGTGCTCTGCCCCATTTACATATATATAGCTTTCAAAATATCCCCGCTCCTTCCTAAGCGGCAAGTGCCTCAAGGGAGGGAGGCTGCCAACCCTCTGCTTCTGCACAGAACTCCAATTACCAAGGTACAAAATGCTATGAAGAATGAGGATTCCTTTGTGCTTATTCCTACACTCCTGGCATACTGAGCAGTTACATCCCTGCAGAGCACCTATTTTCCAAGGCTGGTTTCTTCACAAGAAGATCCCAAGCGTGCCCATGCCTGTCCCCTCCTGTGAACAGCTCTGCAGTCTCTGGTCAGCACAACCGAGGGCTGATGGAGCAGAGGCCTCCGAGGTGCTTGTTCCTCACCAGGTTTCTCCCCTGAGCACTGTCCTCTTTTCAGCAGACTCCAGCACCTGCCCTGACTGCAGGGCAAGTTGTACACTCACCAACCATCAGGTATCAAAGAATCCACACAGGAGAGACCTGTGAAGCTTTTCTCCACAGCTGGGATGTTTGGAATAAGGCTTGCATCAGCTATAGGACACGCCTGCAGGAAGGCAAGCTCCACTAGAGTCCCAGGACTCCTGGAATGGCTGCTTTGTAATGAAAATAATTGCTGCTTAAAATTAGTTTCAGGAATGAAAACTAAAAGGAACATGAAAAGGTGTCCAGAATTCAATGAGTGCACAGTTGTGCTGGAGCAAGGAAGAGGCAAGAGCTTCACAAGAACATGGTGAAAGTTATTTGAAGAACAGTAGTTGGAAAACAAGATGACATATACAAAAGGCAGCAAGAGGATTTTTAGTTTCATGTGCATTTGAAATTAAATACAGCTATGCTTATTACATAGCTGAAGCAAGTAACAAACTAGCAACCATATATGCACATAGGGGCATTTCTTAAAACTTAAGCAAAGTTTCTAACTTCAGAGTTACTGATACTACTCATATTATACTCCAGTATTTGCACAGTCAACTCTTTCAAAAGATCTCAGGCAAATTTTATTCACCTTGCTACAAAACAACTGCATTTCAGTAGGAAAGGAAGGTATCAAGCTTCAACAACACTCAGTAAATTCATCTTAAAGTTTGCTTCCAGTGATATACATGGAGTTTCTTAATCATGACAGTAAGGCTGGGACTTGCTGTTTAAGCATCTGCGTGGATGCAGGAGACTTTTCTTAAGCCACAGAAGTCTGTTCTCACTTCGAAAAGGGAAATGTCTTTTACATTGTGACTTCACATCAGGTACATTAGAACTTTCAGCTCGAGCTATTCATTTGTTCACAGTAATAACTAAGAGCAATTTACAGATTAGTGTATGTGTAAGAAGTGGAGCTCCTGCTTCACAGTATGTAAAATTTTGAACTTCATTATACAATTTTAAAATACACAATCACTGAACAGTCTGTCTCCTTCAAATGCAAAGCAAGCAGTGGTTTAATTAATTCATTCTCAGATTTAAAGATTTACCTCTTCACTGCGTAGTTTCAGGATCTAGAAACTGGCCAAAATTCCCCCTGCTTATTCTTTTCAGCAAAGAACACACAAAACAGCAACCTTGTACTTCAGCGCATGTCACAAAACACAACAGGAGCAGCACCTCTTCTCCTGCAGAGATGCAGCTCGTGCTTCAATTTCTGCAGCATCCATTTGAAGTTATTAGTTTATGTAAGATATTTTAAGACCTGGAGCAATCAGGTCAATAGTCACCTCCATCAATCTCTAGCCTCACGTGTCACTTGAAGTAGTTTTATTTTATGATGTCTCCAGCCACAAGCCTGGAAAACTGTCATGAAGAATCTGTGATAAAACCCCTTAAAATTTGCATGAACATTTATGCATTAGATTAAGAAATCAGCCTATTTTATATTTGAAGTGTGACTCTAAGAAGGCTTAAAACCAATTGGAAACAAGTACTAAATTAATCTAATTATAAATAATTTGAAAATATCAAGTATTGCTGAAGTTATTTGTAATGACACATTCCTCTCCCCCTTGAGTTTCCTCAGAATTGGTTAGTTCATCTAAGAAGAGAAGTGAGGCTCATGGCAAGACTAGAGAAAGCTGTAAAATCCAATGCAGAGAGGAAAGGATAGTGGTCTGCAGAAAAGCAAGCTACTTTGGTGGAAAGAATCTACCAACACTTGTAAAACAGACTGTTGTGGCAGAATATCTAGAGATTTAGACTTCTATTCATTAGAACAGTGAAGTCATAGCATCATAAGATGCTGCTTATATATGTTTTGGAAATATTTAATTGCTTAGTAGCTGAATAAGAAGTTGGGCAGGGACAATACGCCCTAAGCAACGACTGGTTTCTTACCAAAAGCGTATGTGCCAGTGACTCTTTTAAAAAGACCGACTATATGTAGACATTATGTGCACAGCAGAACCGTGTTCACATTTAAAAATGCTTTGCTGTTGCACTTGGCATTCAGTAGAAGAGCAAGCACTCCAACCACTCATGGGTGGCATACAGCAAACACGTATTGAGATGACCACTCTGAAACAACTTCTCAAAAGCTTTGGTTTTTTTCAGTCAATACTTGCATCCTAGACTAGTCAGGCTGAATTGGCAACTGCATCTTCAATATTATTTAGAACACAAGAGTTAGCTATAAAGCTGGAATAGGAACTCAGTAATGCAGTTACAAACAAGAAGTTCACATTAGTCTTCTATACTAGTACATACCGTATTATATGTGAGAGTTCAAGTTTCCTGGGTGATGAATACACAGGAAGTCAGGGAATTATCTAGCTGCTATGATTATCATTGCACAACCTGGGAAGAAGGCAGATGCAGGAGTGACAAGGTACAAAACCACGTACAGAAGGGCGTCAGTAGCGTATTCTTGCAAAGAGGGAAGAGCAAAAGACACGTCAGGAAAACGAGGATGCTCTGCAGTAACATTGCCAACTTGGAGACATGGACAGAAAAGTGAGGGTTGAGAGAAAGAGAAGAAAAAATAAAGAATTCAAACACCTTATGGGATTCCTCTGTCCCTGTACAGGGAAGGACAAGTCTTCTGGTTACAAGAACGGATCCTTCAAAGCGACTTCAGGGCACACACAAACTGCAGCTGGGTAGCAGGGAACAAATTAAAAGAAACAATGGCGTAGGTGACAATACTGCAAGGTCACAGCTATTGAAGATGGCACAAATTAACATTAAGAGGCTGTCTTGCTCTCTGCCCATAAAATAATACTGTCTGAAGTTCATTAAGCCGCTATTAAGTGTTATAATGCTGCACATTAACAAGATTACAGAGAAAATAAACGGAGTAATTGATGGAATGTCTTGCTCAAAAGCCGGTTGCAGAGCTGGTTACTGAAGAAAAGCAAAGACCCAGAGCCAAACCACAGATTCATCAACAGTTGGTCCAAAAAGCCATGGTTTACAAAGCAAACACAGTATCCCACGGTGTATGCAGCTCAGCGTTCAAAGGGAGCATCTTCACTTACCTCTGCGCAGCCCAGAGCTGTTAATTCTACCTGGTTTCCCTTGAAAGACCCCAGTAGCTCACACTGATTAGCTGCCAGAACCACCCTGTCTTTAGCTGCCATTAGGAGCTGCTGACACTTACTTTGGCAACCACTTCCAATGATTAAATCATATTATAAACTTGGGTCTTATTTCAAACTTGATTTTTTTTTCTGACTTAAAATTCCGTGTGCAGGTTCCTCCTATGATTCTCCACCTGATTAAGTGGTTGTGGCACATGATACTTGTTCCTGTAGCGATCAGTTTTCTTTTTGTGAAGTCTTCCTTCACCCCAGGTTTTTATACTTTCCAACCTCCTCCTCCCTCCAGTTTTTCAAGAGCTTTCTTAAAGCACGGTCACCAAAACGACACCTATCCTGCCAAGTAAAGAGAAATGTTTTCACCTCCTGCCTTTTGCTAGAGCCTCGTGGTGGCAGCTCACACTCGGAGCAGCGGCAGCAGGCTGTTTACCCAGGATATCAGCAATTCTTGCAGCTCAGAAAATGGCTGCACCTCAGCCCGGAGCTGCTGGCGCTGCAGAAACCAGCTCTAGTGCAGTGCAACGAAGCCTCTGGAGCTCCCACAACGGGCAGAAATGGAAAAGATGCTGTCTGCTGTTCTGGCCTCTGTTCTGCCTTGACCATTCTCTGTAGCAGCCTCTCCTGGTAGATGGAGATGAACCTTACTGCCTAGGCACACGTCTGCAGGTGACACCACCATTCTCCCTTTAGGTAAAATACCAACTCGGGTATCTTTTCTGCATATCAGCACGTTTTAATAGTGTTCCAGAATAGTATTCTGTCATTAAATAGCTTTCTTATGACACACTGTTTACAGTTAGGTCATCCATTTTGCCTGAAGATAACAGAACGACTGAAAAAAACAGACGCTCAACACTGCAGTGCACTTCATTTTGTTGGGTTCCGACAATGCAAATGATTCCCAATGAGAAGGTTTGCTCCTTGGCAGGGATTTTGACCATTCTACATTTTCATAATTCTCAATCCCTAGGAGACTGGAGACAAGCTGCAGATGTCAAGTTGCTTGGGAATTACAGCACTTGGAAAGTCAGACAGAGGAACACACCCAGACATTCATCCCAGCAATCTAGCAAAAGCTGCCACACCAACAGGAACAAGTGCCAACTTAAACTGGTCTCTGCATTGCCACGCTGCAGTCTAGTGCATTAAGGTAACTCAAAATAGGTACATCCAGGCACCTTTAAACAAGCTGCAACAGTTTGGGGGCCCTTTCAAACCTCTCTAGTTTCGGTTGGGGCACAACCGAAGGCTTCAGAGAAAACCACGTTCTGTTGTCCAGGCTGTTTGGAAAGGCAGCATCTACCTCGTGCCTGGCAGCAAAGCAAGCTACATGCAAGTGTTTTGCACACTATTAAATACTTAGCTATGTAAAATGCAAGGGTTTTTTGAGTACAAATGTGTTTTGATGAATTACATTAATATGCATTTGTGCGTTGGCTTACAAGCCATTCTTGGATGCAATGTTCAAGAACCTACCAAACATGGAAGATTTCTAAGTGTACATTATGAGGTTTTTCCTTCAAGATGAGTATTTATTCAGCTTCTGCCTAACTTTAAATGCAGGCATCGTATGGCCTCCTTCTCTCAAAGGACAGTTTTCCTAAACACTCGGTATGAGTTACAACCTCTCATCACATCGTAAGACCAACGGGCCTCCTATTCCAGCACCCACTTCCTTCACAGAAAACAAAATTTACTGCTGTAATGTTCTTCAGCTCTCTACAATGCAGCCTATTTATCAGGTCTTCCTGAGGTTGCAATCCACTCCTACTCCATCTAACCATACAAATCAAGCCTGAATGGCCATTTCAGGCTTCTAGGGAAGAGACTGGCAGACACAGTAGTATCACACAGAGCACACGTGTCTCTTCCATCCATCTGCTAGGGCACTACTTCACTCTACTCATTCTGGAAGCAGAATTGAGCTTTTTCTGGACAAAAAGAGAGAGTTCGGATCAGCCTTCCCAAGCAGAAGCAGCACCTTCTGCACATTCTGCAACCACATCTGCAATTGCTCCTGCTGGCAAAGAGCAGCAAGTTAAAGCTCTGTTACTCAGCACAAGTGTGCAGATGTTGGCAATGTAGCTGGTGGCCCCAGAGCACCTTATCCCACACAGGCAGAAAATACTCCAGGCCAGGCAGCTGGGAAGGCAGAGAGAAGCTGCTGCTTAAACACAGGGCCTCCCTCAGCACTGGGGCTTCAAGGCGTTTGCTCTCCTTGCAAGTTGGAGACCAAGAAGTGACCTTTCAAAAGACTAAAACCTACCACGTTTTCATCAGAAGAGTGTTCTTGGGAACACTATGAACAGTTTTGACTCAAAATGCAACTGTGAAGTGCTCGCTCCTGCTTGCAATGCTCAGAAGTACATGGCACTTTCAGTATCTCCCTTCCTCTTTATTTTCTCTTTTGGAAAAGAGCCCTCGGGACAAACAAACAAGGTTATTCAGGGAAAGCTGCCTGCAAAAATGGCAGCTTCAACATCGTGTTTTGCCCCAGTGTGGCCAGAAATAAATACTTGCAGAGCTCTGAGGAATGTGTTTCATAAAGCAAGCACTGACCTGGAAGCGCTGGAGGCCACTGGAGCTGCAGCTCCAGAAGCTGCCAGGGCTGCAGCTTCTCCAGCCCTCACTCTGCGCACGGCTCAACTCCCTTGGCACCATCCACGCTCCTCTAAGCGGCATGGACCCTTAGTTTAAGTTCATGCCACTCTTAAAATAAAAAAGCATATTGCTGCTTGTATGATCTCATATAACGGGGGCTCTATGGCAAGGATATTTAATGAACTAATCAAAGACAAAAAGAGGGTTTACAGCTTATGGTAAGAGACCGGTAGTCTAAAAACCAGGATTTGCTTTTACCAATATTGCAAAACCAACTCTATTTGTTACATAGTTAATTACAGAACCCTATGGTAAGTTTTTTTCTTTCCAGTTTATTAAAAATGGCTAGAACAAGGAACAAATTAAAATAAAATCAAACCCAGGAGAGCTACAAGTCTAATGATGAATCTCTGTGAACAGTCACCAACTCCCCACTAGAAAACCATGTTTCCAAAACCAGAGTGACCTACCAGTTAATGGCACAGAAATTAGAAACTATTCAATGCAGCAGAATATAGAATAGCAAAGTTCAGGTTAAGACAACTCTGCCAGTTAAGCTGAACACATGAATTTGCAAATAAAAATATGTATTTTTATACCCATGCTGCACTCCATGGTCATATAGTCAAAACATTATCACTATTAAGGTCAACAAGCTAATACTGATGAGCTTCATTTGTATGCAATAACAAAAACTTGATTTCTGGTTTCTATCTTCAATTTGAACTGTTTTTCACATCATTAGGGAGCCAGAATACATCAAGGAAACAAAATCCACCCTAGATCCCTTTCCCCTGCATTTGTTTTGGCACACACGAGATGCTTCCGTCCTTGACTGTCAGCTCTTATTTTAATTTTACTCAGATTTCGGTTTACTTACCCGAGCAGCATTTCTTTTCTTTAAAGTTATATCACATATTTAATATTTGTGCTTTATTTCTTTTATCACCAATCATCACTTTATAAATGCTACATTCCCCACTTAAGCTAGTTCATAGCTCTGACACTTAAATATATCACTGCCACATCCAGCATTTCCTTCCACAGCCGTTTGTTTCTTGGTTTACAAGCAAGGCTTTGAAGCCTTCCTCTTCCATTGCAAGAATTCAAGAGCATCATTCATATGAACACAGTTAATTTAAAGAAAGGCCACAATTTGCCCCAGTCCACCAATAATTATTCAAAATTAGACACTATGGTGCATAGTCAGTTTGAATAAACTGCTGTTTATTGCTGGCAAGGTTAAGGGCTTCCTTCTAAGGACTTCCTTCTAAGGACTGGTTAAGGGCTTCCTTCTGGACACTGAAGCAGATTACCTTCTAAACCTTTCCACCCATGAAGTGGTCTGTAGCATTGCAGGCCTCCTAGCATTCCCATCCACATGAGGAACTTACGAGTAAGTCTCAGACTGCTTGTTTTAAGCCCGGTCGAGGAGCTACTGGAAGATGTTTAATCTACGACTCTCCAGCTGCAAGTGAAATGGAAACAGCCTTGTAAAAATAAGGGGTGAGGGCGAGAATCAGGAAACGGTTGAGGAGGAAGGGCCTCCAAAGACCATCTAGTCTAGTCACCATGGCCACCAGGGCAGGCCGCTGGGGACCCTGTCACACAATCTGGTGTTGAGCCCTTCAACCAGGGATGAAGCCTCCAGCTTCTCCAGATAGAACCTGTCCCAGTGTCCAACTGTCCTCATGGTAAAGGGGAAGGTAAAGGGGAAGAGGGAGTCCAGACATAAGCAGTTCATGACAATGATGAGGAGCTGTCTTGACTGAAGGAAGTCTCTGCTTAGCCCAATTATAACCTTCAACATTCATGGAATAAAATGTATATAGGCTTAACTAGCAATATGGGCTCAAGGTATTCAACCTGTATAAATAAATTCTGATGTCATTCTGTTTTTTTTCTGATGTCTTGTAAATAAAAATGGGTAAGTCTTAGAGACACTAGTTAAATAAGCTTGTTTCTAAAACTTTTTTTTTTTTGAAAAAGCAAAAGTTTGTTGTTGTTCCATTTGCTAAAGAAAACTATAGGACTGCAACAAGTGCAACCCTCTATCACAGAGTTCTGTGGTATATCATGACTGACTTTCATGTTCACTTCTAAACCCAAGCTGAGCATTTCTTCAGGCATAATAAAAATTGCTAAGAAAGGGGAAAAAAAAGCATTTCTAGATTGCCTTTTCAGCAGATCTGCTAGGTACAGAAGCGTGATGATTAAGCAGGAGATGGGCTCCTACTCCAAACAAAGAAGAGTCTAGCAGCAAAAGTAGAAGAACTGCTGATCATTCAGCTACAGTCACAGATCTGAAGCCAGTCATCTTGGGTGTTTTTATTGATTCCTGGGCACAGAGCAACTTTAGTCAGGCACAGCCATCTCTGTGGCAAGGACATAGAGCAAGCGCATGATTATGTTCCTGTTTCCGATCTGCTCTCCTCCCTCTCCATCTTCATTCAACCACTACTTGCCATTTCTTTTCTGGCATTGACTGAAATCACTTTTGGTTGAACAAGATTCGAGCAGTGAGACGTATCTACATTACTCTCTGGTTGTGAAAAAGGAACGCAAAGAACAGTTATTTTTTGATAGAAGTAACACTCGTGTCAAGTAGCTGGAAGTGTTAAGATGTGTTCAACTATGTCACCCTGAAAAGGGCAAGTAATTCACAACACCACTAATCTCACAGCAGCTCCTGCCTTCATAGGAAGGTTTTAACTAGAACAGCTTCTAGAGTCAGGAACATTAAATGACTCGACATTAAAAAAAAATACACAGAATCAAATAGCAAATATACTCTAAAATTACCAAAGGACTTCTCTAATAATAATTTACTACTTAAAAAAAAGTTTTAATTTTAAAATTTTCTTCATCCTTGTCGGTTAGAGGACCACAGCGTGGCTCAGTACTTTGCATAAAGAGGCTATGCTGAGGTGTATGATTTCCAAATTATTTTTGGACAACATGACTGAACATCTCCATCAGCAATTATAAAAAAAAATCAAAACATCCTAGATAATAAATGAAAATAAAAACTACCACCACAGGATTTTGATAGGAAAATCAGCAAAAGACACATAAAAATGTTACTGTGGCCAAGATAAGATTTACTGGCTATTAAAAAAATGCCTTGAAGAATAGGATGGTAGGATGATATAAGCAAGCAGGTGTTCCTGTGATCAACATATGTTATTTTGCTCAGGCTGGTCACCTACACAAGTCACCTAAGTGTGCCCAGACAGATGGGAAGCTCTACTAACTATTTAATGAGCGGCCTAACGGTCTCTAACAAGACACACAGTATGACATCTGAAAATTATTCCAAGTTCTAAAAAGGAAAGGATTTTACCGAAAAACATTTAACTTCTGTTAAGCTAACAGAACTAAAGCTAAGTTTGACTTTACATACAACTTATACCAGATAGAGAAACCAGACGAGTCTATAAAAATAACACGAAAGAAACATGAAGGACAAAGGTGCTCTTCACTACCTAAGAATAGCAGCTATAGGAATAAAGCAAATAGTTTATATTATTTGTAATTTTTTTTTCAATTTCCTCATTAAAAAACACTGTATTTTTCCCAAGTTAGTGCACATTTACCAACCTCAATACCACTTTGTCTAGCTAGTTTTACAGCCGTGTTGTAGTAGCCACAGCGGAGGAGATGTTCCACCATCATGCGATCCATGCGCTTCTTCTTCCACATGTTTGCAGCAGCTGGCTGGTCACTACTGTGCTCTTTCAAATGTTCAATTCTGCGTTTGCAGAGTTTCGCACTCTCATCTTCAGCCTGGATTGATTCAACTGCCTAAAAAGTAGCAATTTAAAGCAAAAAATTAAGAGCTACTCGAATTCTCAACTCTATAAAGCAGTTCCTTTTAAAGCAGTACCTAAGCCTTACTAAAAAACAGATGGTAAACATTCTTTACGTATTGCACAGGTGTTTTCTATGGCATTTTTCCCCTCAGTTAAAGACACTTTGGTAGCACAAAAGTTTCAGTGTGCTTCGAGATTCTCACACATAAATACGAACTTTGATGTAGCTCAGATAAACACTGGAAGCATGTGCATCTCAAACCAAGCCTGCTTCTTCCTCAAACTACTGTAACGCTGGTTAAGTTCTGCTGGGGAACAATGCAGATTAAACTACTTCTAATAAACTGGAGCCCTTTTAATCAATCTCTGCATTAATGAAAGAGGTATCAACATTTAACCTTTCAGCATCTTTACTGAACTCAAGGAACTCATAGCAGTTTAACACTAAATACCTTCATTGTTAAATTACTAAGTTATGCTTGTTTGTATTAAACTTTGCTAAACCAGTATTATTTTACTTTAGTACTCTGGAAACATTGCTGCTGCAGGTAGCAGATGCCCTGTGTAACCATGCTTGTTGTTTGGTTTTGTTTGTTTGAACTCCTCCTGACTTAAGTGGTGACTTTAAACTCACTACCTTGTGTCTGAAAACCAGAATGGCCACTGCAACAGAAAGAGCAAATTTTGGTTGGCACATTTGCCAACATTACAGATTAAACACTTGGGGGGGCGGGGGGGGGGGTGCGCTTTGGCAGCCCTCCCTATAAGTACCCAAGCTATTCAAGCTACAGCGTCATCCATATGATGATATGGATGACAACACAGCCCCAAAAGCACAGGTTCATCCCAGGTGCTTTTACTGAACATGTTCATTTTAAGATTTGTCCTTGCAGAATCAATACTTAAAAGGCAAACAACTGAATAAGAACCTATGCAAGAGAAAACTCCTGAACATTTGCCCCCTTTTTAGGTCTGGCTCTAGTCTGGTTCTTTGTATAAAATTCAAGCATATACATACACACACAAATAATATTTTAGCTAAAACTCATTACATCTTTAGAGAGATTTATTTTTCTATAGAATTTGCCTCTGTTTTGCAACATATCACAACAATTTGTTTTACACGAGTTTCTTCAGCAAAGAAGCAATAACTTGAGTTAGTTATTCGGGAAACTATCTCTCGTATGAAGAGAGGCTGAGTGAGTTGGGCCTGTTTTCTCTGGAGAAGAGACGGCTCAGAGGGGATATGATTAATATGTATAAGTTCAGGAAGGGAGAATGCAGGGAGGAAGGGGACAGGCTGTTCTCACTGGTGGCCAGCGATAGGACGAGGGGTAATGGCCACAAGCTGAAGCATAAGAAGTTCCGTCTCCAGGTGAGGAGCAACTTCTTTACTGTTAGGGTAACAGAGCAGTGGAACAGGCTGCCCAGGGAGGTTGTGGAGTCTCCTACTCTGGAGGTCTTCAAAACCCGCTTGGATGCCACCCTGTGCCACATGCTGTAGGTGTGCCTGCTTGAGCAGGAAGGTTGGACTAGATGATCTCTAGAGGTCCCTTCCAACCTTAAATATTCTGTGAATTCTGTGAAACTATTAGGAGAACTTTGGGCAAGTAAGCACAAATGCATAGTCCCTTCTCATTCCTAAGGGCATGTGACTCCTCTTACTTGGGTTTTGTATCTGGATTTATAAAGCCTGTACTGTTTCAATTCTCCTCATGCCTTCAGAAAGGCTGCAGATCTTCCTCTAAGTCCCTTGATGCAAATATTACTATCGGGACATGCCTTGTTGGCCATGAATAGCACATGAGGGAACAAGCATGTTAAAGGATATAAAGGGATAACCCAAAGGCTAATTTTCAGAACCCAAGAAATCTGCTATGTAGAAAAGTTGTTCTGGTATAGAAAAGCAAGCAGGGTGTCAAAGAAGAGAACCCTCTAACTCCATAATGGCCACCTCAGATCCCTGAGCAGACCCCTGCCTGCAGAAAGGAGGAAACAAAGACCCCACTTGGGTGTAAAGGCCCCGTGGAAAGCTATTATACTTTGCTCCAGGCAGAGTCTACAGAGCAGACAACTGGAGCTGTGGGTTCGGAGCAGGAGCCAGACCGCGGACTCCAGAGGGCTTCACTGTGGGAGCAGATTCCTCTTTGCCCATTGTCCTTTCTGGACAGCTGGGAGGCTCCCCACAGGTTCTCAGGCAGGCAGAAACAAACAAGCAACTACTAAAAATGGAGCTTTGCACCAAAAACCTTCCGCAAGGCCTTCAGACAAATCCCTGCTGCCAGAAAAGGCTTAGCAAGAACATAACTTACTCCTCCACACCATTGTATCGCTACAAGCAGCATCTGCTAACACCTCTTTCAGAACCAGCAGTCTTTTTTTGGCAAATGCCAAGCGAAGAAAATGCATGTTTCAGGACCTCCAAATTCAGACAGCAAATAGAAAAAAGAGCAATTAGATTTAGGACTTCCTTCGCATATCAGCTTTTCAGCACCTCCTTAACCTGTCCAGGCAGAAAACCCCAAATCAACCCGCATGACGTTACTTTCACGTTATGAACCTCCAAGACACTTTCACACGAGAGCTGAAGTCTCATTGTAAGATTTATATTGGTTATTTAAGTATTAACAAAACACTTCTGCTTCCTTTTGTTTTACTTCCAGATCACTGCTCTCAAGCAGGGCATAAAACCCGTAAGCCATCCTTTTAGATGGAAATATCATACACTATTTTTAACTTATTCTTAGAAAAAAAAATCAACACAAATGTGACAGGGGCCTGAAATTTTGGCTACGTTTTAGACGAATGCTGGAGCTTAGCAGTTAGAACAACTTCTCTTGCTAAGATTTGCTTAAATGCTCTCATTAACATTCCCTAGGAACCTTCCAACCTGAAATTTTAGCATTAAAAATGAGTGTTCAAATAACAATGCTGAATAATTTCTGCAAAGAAGCCTCAACAATGCACACAGTATCTCCGCTGGAGTTGCACATTTTCCAAACTCATCTTCTATCTGGCTTTCCCCATGAAGTGATCAGTCAAAGCAAACAGTGCAGACCTTTCCATTTGCCAACAAGAAACGGATACAAATCGACTTGCCTCTGAGGTAAGAAATACCTCTTCAGGGCTGTAAGTGTACATCAATCCTATCACCCAACTGAGATTCATTACAGTTAATCATGAACTAATAGTCAAATCCTGTAAGCACAAATGAAGCAAGACACAGGACTGTTTGATATTTTGCTGGGCTTTCTAAGGCCTTTGTTCATGGTGCCATTAACACTTGCAGCCTGAAAGAAAAATTGAAGTGAATGACATTTCAACTCTGCAAAAACAAAGCGACCCTGAGGGCCACCCACCTTCCTCTTCAGGACGCTGAGTTTTTCGACTACTCCATCGAGGAGACTAACGACAGAATCCACAGCGGGGCAGCTGCTCAGCGTCTTCTCCAGCTCTGCGACCACCATCGTCACGTGGCTCGTCTCTCGGTCAATGTTCTTCTGGGCAGCTCGAAACCGTTTGTTCAGGGTTTCATACGGCACCTAAACGGGCAACATCAGGTTGTTAGAATTTGTGTATCTAAAAAAACCACCACAGCATATACAAGACGACTCTGGTATTTAAGAGGTCTCATTTTATTTGATACAGTTAAAAACATCTGAGTTTCAGGTAACATATTATTAGTCGAGCTTCAGTTCTACCAAAGCCTTTATTTAAGCTCTCTCAGCAAGCAGGTGACACTTCAGAGGACTATGACTAAATATGGACAGCAAATAAAAGCTGAGACAGATTCTTTGCCAATACCAGCTTCCCCTATCCTCCTCTGCAGCAATTCTGGAGCACTAATGGAAACAGATTGAGGAGAACAGAAAGCATAAACGTGCCTCTAAAAGAGAAAGCTACAAATAAGGGATCGTCCTTCAGAACATGAATATTTTAAAAACTTATTTTCCTTGCGAGTTTACAAGAGAAAAGTTATGTCAGACAAGTCACACAATACCTGATTAGAAAAAGTTATACATAGCACTCCAATAGTTCTTAAGGAAATAAAAAGAAATCTACCTGCTTCTTTCCATAAAGGACCAATCTTTAGTATTAACTCTAGCAGTGCCCTAAGTGCCAAGAAAAGCTCTAGGTAAGTAAGGTTTCTTTTAGTGAAAAAGTCTACACAGCTTAAACTTAATAGATGGTTAAATTCATCTACAACTCCATTCCTTAACTTGGAGCCACACAAGTGCTGAAGATCTCCAGTTCTCCTACTTGTCCCATGACTTCATCATCACCACCCATATCAAACTGATACTGACATCCACTAAAAACACCAAGATGAGAGGAATATAAAACCTCTTCCAGTATTTTATACAGCAAGTTCAAGTTAGACACTTACTCTTATACTGCTCCCATGATATTACTTCCAAAAGAGAGTCCAAGTACTTTAAATAAGAAATTCTATTATTTAAGAGCTCTCATGGTAACAGGAATTTTGAAACCAAAGACATTCCAGTGTAGATAATACAAATGAAAGAGCCTTGCTAGCTAAATCATGGCTTTGATGAATAGAACAGCAAACAACCAGATTCCACATATTGAAGTGAACCAGGAAACTCTCATCACAGTGACACATATCATGCATATGTTTGATTATAGATCATTCAAGTATATCACTTCTGATCAAGTATATAAAGTTTCCTTTTATTCTTTCCAATGATTTGTATGCCATACACTGTATCCTTGAGTTGCGCTCGAGAAGGAAGGACGATGCTGCACAACCACCACGTCAGGAACTGGATTTCGCTCAGAATAAGGAAGGCGACACAGAGTATTTGCCTCCCAACCCTCTGCACAGCCTACAAGACACAGCATCACCTCCAGCAGAGGCATAACACAAGGATGCTCCTCATGAGATATAACAGGGATTCTCTTTCACTCCAAAGAGCTAAAACAACGTATGAGATGTTTCAGGCATCTCAAACGAGAATGAGAAGATGGAAGAATTCTCTGTCACAGGCCATGTTAGGCTAAAACAACTTTTCCCTTACCCATCTTCTCCCCAATCCCTTCCACCACAAAACCCAAAGAAACTGAAACCACATTAAAGCAATCAAACAAACAATTACACTCAGCTTAAGTTGACATGAGCAGCCCTTAAGTGCATATATAAGCACCTTTTATTCCGTCTTTGGTTCTTATTTTCCTTCTCTGTTTCCAAAGAGGAGATGAAACCTTCGGGCTGCACAGATCCAACAGGTGTCCCTGCAGGGACTGCTTCTAAACCGTGCCCTTGCAAACAGCTAAGCTTCTCTCCCCAACTCCAAGGTTTGGTGCCAGACAGCACCAGGACAATTTCTGTCCCCCTTTTTCCCCCCTTCCAGCTTGTCTTATAATCAATTGAAATTATTTCCCTCAGTTACTTTCATCTACTATGCTTAATTTCTGCAAGAATTCTGCTAACGAGCTTTCCACGCCACTCTGGAGAGTCACTTCAGTCAACGCTGCCAGAAGCTGCTATTGCTCTGAGGTATCTCAGCTTGGCTACCTAATTTGAGACAGTGTTTTTCAGAACACTCCGTGCAGCAATCAATGCAATTGGACTCAAATCTGGTCAGTTTGAAGATCTTGGCGCCAATCTCCTTTTCCTCGGTCTCTTATCGGCCCAAGAGCAGCAGCACTTCCTGCTTCCCATGCTCGGGCTCTTGGCGTGCAAATTGCTGGCACAGCCCGTGTTCATGTGACGCTCAGAACAACTAGGCCTTCTATCTCCACCGACATCCTTAGATATTATTTATATCGTGCTGAGGTGCATGAGATATCTAAAGCTGTCTCATCCTTTTCTTTTCCTCCCCACCAAAGATTTGAATATTCATTGCAAAAGAGCCTGGAGGTTTCACTAGGTTTTACTAAATAAATCTAATGCCAAATGTAACTTTCAGGTGATATCTCAAAGGAAAATAACTTAAAAATATTTACTATCAATTTATGATCTGTACAAGCACTCCTTACCAAAGTTTTCTGTAACTTGCATTGACACGATTGTCATTATGAAAGTAGTAATTTTTAGAAAAAATATTTGTAAGCTATATTCAGAAGCAGCTTTTACACTTACTTAGAGGACTAATGCTACAAAGGCCAGAATTTTGAAATTGCAGTGCCTCAGTGCCTTCGAGAGCACCTCACCCCGGCTGCAGCTTGATCCTTCGATTCCTCAGAGCTTACACAGCATCTGAAGCCCAGGAAAGAGTCAATCTCCTCCAAGTGCTTTGCTTTATCACACAATTCTTTCACGTTTTAGTCACTACATCAGTAAGCTTATTTTTTCCTCAAATAAGGCAAGTATCTGCAATAAAGTGTGTAAATATGGGAGGAAAAGTAAAGCAGCAGCGCTTTGGAAAAGGCAATTCTGGGAAGATTCTAGATTAGAGTTCACCATTATTCCCAGGTATTATAGTACCCAGCCTGGATTACACAACTATTCTTAAGAACAGGACCGGTCTGCAGAATGCAGACCAGGAATCACAGCTTTAAAGGGACAGGACATGGGGAAAGTGGAGAATAAAAAGGAACACAAAGCACATTTGAAGCAATGCTGTAAGAAACGCACTGGGGCAGAGCTCAACAGCAGCTTCTGCTCATGAGAGTGCACAAACCACCCGAGCTGCCCTGTGCCCGGAGCACACAGGAGGAGGCAGAGCACAGACGCAGAGCGTCCGCAGGCAGCGCCCTGGGTCAGCATCAATAATCGATGCCACTTCTTGCTCACTGGCTTCCCCGGCTGCAGATGCTGCAGTACGTACTAAAACAGGACCAGCTTGAGGCAAAATTTCTTTTCATTAGGTTTAAGTTATAACAACCTAGGCAAACTGGGGAAAAATACACTACTTAGAGCAGCAGGACAGAGCTCCACCGTGGTTGGGCAGCTGGGTTGAGGGAGAAGGAAACAACAACTGCAGGACTTTGTCAGAGGCAGCTTTTAACAGGACAGGTAACAAGGCAAGGGTGTTAATAGCTGCACCTTTAGCCCACCCCCAGTTTGCTTCCAGTCCATAAATGCCAGTAAGGCAGCAGGGCAGGAATGACTCGTTCGAGTCATGAAGGACACGCTGGCTAAAGCAGGTGGTTCAAATTATAAAAGGAAATATCTACAGTTGCATAAGACAGAAAATTTGAGTATCTTTAAGCATACTGAAATTATCTACTAAATATTTCTATCAAATTTGCAACAAGTCCCTTACTGAAACTTTCTTGGTTCCTCTGAATGAATATAAAAATTAGAAAATGTTAAGTATTAAACATTTGTATATATCGTAACCTGATAGTCAACAAGTTCTATTACATTTAACAAACTGTAGGTAGTTCCTAAGTGCTTCTTAAAAGCTTATTAAAAAAAAAAGATCATGAAGTTGAACCACTTAACTCCTTACACAGCAGCACAGAACACACCACACGCTTTATCTTCACAGTTGCTATCAAGCATTTTAATGACATTTTTCATTTTTCTCCTTAAAAATTTCTACATACATCTACAGGCACATACCAAATACTCTGCCCATGCTTCAGATAAACAGACTGTCCATAAATACTCCGGGCTCAGTCAAGCTCTCCTCTGCACACTCAGAAACTGGCTTAAAGCACACGCCGTAGGGAGGGATCTTTCAGGGTCTTGAACAATACAGGAAGGCAGAGCAAAACACAAATCATTTTCCCTTCACACAAGTTTCTTAATTATAATGATCAAAGCCCAACTAAGCCCCATCCCCCGAGTGGCATTGACACAGTAGCGGTCAGATAACCAGGCTGGACTTTCTGATGCTGCTTTTAGCATCTTGAATTCCGCTAAGCGGCTTAAGGGAATCCCGAGAACGCCGCAAAGTTCCAGCGGTAACACAGAGCCCAGCGCCTGCGTTCAGGATGGGGCTTCTCATCCGTGAAGCATTTTGGTTTCTGGACCAAGTGAAGACCCAGTCCCAAGCAGAGCACACAGCAACAGTGCAAGAACACGGTGACAAAAGAAAAGATTAGTTGTGGCAACATCTTCTTGGCAGAAATGATGCCAGAGCCATCCAGGCAGGATGGGGAAAAGCATTCGGTGCCACAGCTGCTCGGCTGGAAACCCAGCACCAACACTCACCCATCAGCGCCCTTTGTATTCAACCTCCTGGCCTAGCTGCAGTTCAGCCTAGTCAGCACCTAATGACAAGGGTTTTACAGGCTCAGCAGCAGCACAGGGAAGGTAAAGAAAAACCATCTGCAGAGTGGAGCAGGTGAGCTAGCAAGAAAGGCCAAGCCAGATTCGGTCAGTCCTAAATGCAGCCGTGGCCTTCACTGGCCAGCTCTGCTCTCAAGCCCCCCAGGATCCCACTCCAAGTGAAAAATACGAGGCCATGCTGGAGATGCTAGGGATCTATAATTCCATAGGAGCAGAGTGGAGGATATTGATGGTGATACTGCAAGGCTGCTCTTATTTTTATGGTCATGGTGACAGAGGAAGCCCTCAACGACTGTAACAGGCAGGTATTACACCTCTTCCAAGAGGAAGAGGTAGAAGGGTCAGGGAAGCCGTTCCTCTGAGGAAGAAAGTTGATGGAGAAGTTCTGGGAAAATTAAGGAACAAGTTTTGACAGAAGCCGTTTCCAAGCTCAAAGATCACTAGGAACAGCCAGCACAGGTCCACCATGAACAGAATAGTCCAGATACCCTGTTTGTTTTTTGTGATGAGATGATTACCTGACAGGAAAAGACAGGAGAGCACTGGCATTCTTGCTAAGCTCAGCAAGCTCTGTGGAACGGTCTCCTTCCATACTCTTGCTGGCAGATGGGGGAAACATGGACTGGATGGCCAGAATATAGCATGGTTGAAGAACAGGCTGAAAAGTCTGACTCAAAGAATTACAGTTAGTGGTTTAAAATCCAACTGGTGGCCAGTTATAAGTGTTTGATTTTTGAAGAATGCTACCAGCTTCAATATCAATTTTGTCATCAACAAGCTGCAAACCATGACAGAGCATCTCCTCACTAAGTCTAGAAAGGACAAGAACCTGGGGGAGTGACTGACATGCTGGACAGATGAGCTGCTGCTGGGGAAGCTGACCAGCCAGAGAAATAGGGCAACATGAACTTCAGAAATTCAACTTGTCCAAGAACAGAGCCCAGCCACCACCGCACTCATCAGTACAGGCTGGGGACTGATCGGCTGCAGGGCAGCTCTGCAGAAGATGCAGAGATCCTGAGCGACAACAAGTTGGACCAAAGTCAGCAACAAGCTCCTGTAGCAAAGAATATTAACCACATATCAGGTCGCATTAGCAAGAGTGAGGTCAGTGGGTAGAGAGCAGTGATTATCTCCTCTGCTCAACGCCCCAGCAGACCCAGCTGGAACCAGCCCCTGAGATGTTCAACTCCTAGTCTCAGCCATAGTGGAACTGAGAGCAGATAGGCCACAGGCTGCTTCATTCCCATAAACTCTGCTTGTTGTCACTGACCTGCAGAATTTTAGCACCTGCAACATCCTGTGCTGAGGTATTTCACAGCCTTAGGCACTGTGTGAAGAAACATTGCTTTAAACATTGCTTTGTTTTTGACTCCTTATCTGCTAGCCTTATTTGACACCCTTTTGTTCTTGTTTCAAGAAAAAGGGAACTTGCACTCTCTCTGCTCTTCATGCTGTCTCTTTGAAGGCTGAAATACCTCTATCTCATTCCTTGAAGCCACTCAATCATTCTTTCTGCTTCTCTGTTAAGGTTTTCCAGTTGTACTACATCCATTTTCAACTTAAGGGAAGGGAAAAAACAGGAATAACATCTACTATTCAAGCAAGTGACAAAGCACAAATTCTTACTGAAAGCTGAATAACGACACTCTCCATTTTCTCCACCTTCCCACTTTGATGACAATTTTGTCCCTAATTAAGCTGATTGTTCCCCGAAAACATTTATTATAACCCTCCAGATCTCATCTAGCAATAACTTCAGTCAATTATTTCACACAAGATTAGGATTGGTTTCTCTTCCACCATACTTTGTTATTCTACATTTACCTGCACCAATTTCATCTACCCCTTAAGCCTCGAATGACTCTTCTACAGTGCTTCAAACTTGGGACTTGCTCTTGTTTGTAACATCAACCCCACCAATCCTGGGAGACTCCAGCAGAGCCCGAACAGGAATCTCCTTCCATTACAGAGCCTGGCTACTAATTCCTGCTGCTCCTTTCCCATCTCCTGACCAGTTCCCCAGGCACGCGAGGGCTTCCCTCTTCTTTACTTAAGTGTTCCCAGGGGTTCCCAATAAGGGATGGTTTCAAAACACATTCACTAACATGAAAAGACCATTAACAAAATCTCCCTTTCTCAAATTATTGTTTTTTCAAAGTAGTTCAATATCTTTGCCTGAAAGGACTCTCCTTTACAAAAGTCCTTAACTATCCTCTATTATCTCGTATTTACTCACATAGGGCAGTACTTCTGCATCAATCAATACGCTGTTCACTGGAAGAGGATAGAAATGAAATCTGTACTAAGCTCCCTACTAGGGCTTTACTTAGGAGCACTGAAACAAAGTCTGTTTTGTCCTCCTTTCACAATTATCCTGGGGAGAAAAAAAAAAAAAGAAAAAACCAAAAAACCCTCAGATGTTCTTGAAGAAAAACACATTTAGCAGCAGCAAATAGAGAATTATATTGAGGACTGGATACAGGAGAAAGGGATCTTTGCAGAGATAAATAAGCTTATTTGCAAATAACTGTTGCATTCCCCATTCTTATGTAAGAGTTTAGGGTGTTATACCAAAGACACTTTAGTGTAGTTCTACATCATGAGCTACAGGTACAGGCCAACAAGCAACAAGCTTTCCAAACTGACACAGTCAAACTGAAATAAACTGCAAATATTTCTTTTGTAATCAGTATTTTGTGAAAAGTCCATGAAAAATCCATGTCTGAGCAAAGACAAGCCCAAACACAAAACTTCTATTCATCTGTATTGAACTGATGCTGGTCCTTCACCACAGTAGCTTCTCAAACAACTCTGGGGTCACACGTACCACATGATCACACAAACACTCGAAATTCCCTCCCTGCTTGGCAGGATTGAGACCAAAGAAGCACAAATAAAACAGCAATCAAACATCACAAAGAGTAAATCCTTCTACCATGTCAGAACACTAAAGCATTTTTTACTCAGCAACTGTGCTGGACTTTAATATAGGAACGAGTATATAGTTTGCGTATAGGAGAAGGAAATACAAGTGCAGGTCCAACCTGGGTTAGCATTCAGTTGTTTGCAGTACTTCAGAAAGAAATGTCACAACTGGAAGGAAAAAGTTTGTACTTCTGTAAATGAAAGTAGATCCATTAATCTTTCCCTAGCCTCCTGTTAGCAGGAATTTTCAAAGATTAATTTCTAAAAGCTGTGATTTTGGCAGAGCATCTGCACAGGCAGCATAAAAGTGTGTTTCACATAGGTTTGCAGTTCTGTAAAAGAACATCTGATTTCCTCAATCTCTGGGAAAAGAGGTTAACCACGTCTAACTTTATGGCAGTACCAATTCATATGCAGGAAACTTATCAGTAAAGTCAAGGCATAATTTTATTAGCAGGAATACTTATTTCACATTATAATCTCCCATCTGAAAGCAAATCAAACTCCTTGCCACACAAAACACACGGTAGCAAAACACAGAAATATTTGCATTGCATTTTTTTTCAAGTGATCCCCATTACAGGCATAAGCGTGCTCGAAAGGGATATTTTTAAAGCTCTGAAGCATGTGAAGTCAGATGGGGGAGGGGGAAAGAAGATTTAAGAAAAATCCTACCAGATTAGGTGGGGAAACGATTACAGAACTACGCTCTCCTTTCAAGGGCCAGAAGAAAAGATGCTTCTTCTTCTCAACTGTGTTAGCTTATAAAACCTAGAAAGTGCCAGAGATTTGCATAAATCCACAGGTCTCCAAGTTAAACCAATCAAGAAGAGGTATAAATGAGCTTTTACAAACTGCATATGCTATTTTAATGTAAAATTTTAAGCCTGGCCATAGATAAGAAGTGAGAAGTGAGGAAACTTTTTCAAAAACCAGAAGCAAGGACACATAGCTCTTATGCAAGAGCAAGCTAAGTATGGAGAACTGAATAAATAAATAAAGCATTATGAATAAAGCATTTCCTAAGTAATTTAAAAACAAGAGTAAGTATCAGAACTTGTGACTTGGCAAAGAAACACCTTTGAGTGTGGAGCTGTTTCCTTTAGGCCAAATTAGTTCATCACGCTCACCATCAACATAGCGGAAGGTACAAACACGACATATGATGGTATTTGAAAAGAAGGGGCAGGCTACAGTAAATTATTGCAAGCCCCCCCTCAAAGGGATTAAAGCACTTCTAAGTGGAATTACTGAAATTCTTAAGATTAGCATTCTTTATTTCTTCATCTGGATTTCTTAGACTATTTGAGTTCAGTCAGCACCATAAATCACTGAACTCACCTAGAAGTGAGAACAATATCATGACCTACTCACAGAAAAAAAAAATCTGATTTGCAACTCCCTTCAGATAATATGTTTTGTTAGTTTTAGGCAAAATTGGAAAAGAACTGAAAGTTAAGAAAAAGGATAAGTAGTATATTTCAGAAATGCAAGACTTGGAATAACGAATAGATAGATCTAGGTTTAATTAGACACAAACATGAATATAAATTCTCAGAGTTCATTCACAAAGCAAAAGACACAAAGTAATTTCACAAGCCTCCATTGATTTGGAGATTATATGGGTTTTCTTTTTTTAATTACAAAATATTAATGCTTTTTAAAACACTCTTCATGTTTTTAAAATGTAAAGCCTAACACTTAAGTATAAACATGGCAGCTTTTCAACAGTACTGGACACTTAGGAACAGCTGTGTCTAGGAAGAAAACATCATTATAATACGCAGAACAGCTAATTTAGCACAGGACAGAATTAATGGTGAACATTTTTCAACCATCCATCTGCTATCTAAAAATGTTTACACGAGAGATGCAATTACAGTACCTCAAAATATTATCCTTTGATACAAACTGCTAGCAACATATTTCTGGCTACATATCTATACACCTTAGAAATCTCTGCACAAGTTCTTCAGCAACAAAATTCATCAAGTGCTTTAGAAAAGCCATTTTAGGCTTATATAACAGTGTCTTGCATCCTTATATAAGCAAATTGACGGCCATTTTAGAGGCCTGCCTCAAGGCACACCGAGGACTCAGAGACTGGTCATTCTCGTTACACTCATTCACAGCTGCCACCTTGGGCCCAGCTCTTTGAGAGAACTTTCCTCGTGTTTCTCCTTTCAGTAGAAATATCTGAGTGCAGAGGAAAAGCTCAGCTTTCCCCCTGCCCAAAGGGTAAGCTCAGCTGCTAAGCTAAGGCCACACAGCAGCTCTGGGTTCAGAACAAGTCCCTGCACTTGATTAGGCCCTTCTTTTCATCTCTATTTGTTCAATTTAATCACTGTATCACCTCTAAAATGAAAGAGTGTATCTTCCCTTGTGCTTGCAAAGCCCAAACACCATCATATTGGTTATAACATATAGGCTATGGAACCCATTTCTAACCACACTGCTCCCAAATAAGAGGAAATAAGAGGATTTCATCAAACAACTTAGGGTTATAGGTTCAGCAGTTCAATATGAGAAAATATGAATGATCACAGTTCTATTTGATATATCATCTCAAGTAACTGAGTTCTTATTGAAGCTCATAACATCTTTTGCAACTAAATTTTACCCACTGATCACTCTCAAAATGAAAGCTGAGATGAATGTATAATGTGAAGATCTACTGGATATTGTAACATCACAATAAAACTTTGCTTTACTTAAATAAGCTAAGCACATCAGATGGAATCAGAAAACCCTCAAACCAGTCTATTTCCTAGTCTGAGTAATTAAACAGTTCTATATAGCATATCTTTGGGCTACATGCTACAGAAGCCCAAGGATATAATGAAGCTTACTCCTAAGCTTACAAAGGCTATGGATTTTACCAGCACATCACATTAGCAAATACACATCGGCCAAAATAATTCTCCCCTATGCTTACAGTCCCAACAATGCAGGATCGTGTTGATTAGTGGATCAACTACTGTAAGAAAAAGGTGTGAAAGATTTAGAAAGTTGAGAGATAAGATTAAAAAAAAATTATACGGGGTGGTCCATATCATCCAGGAACAGATTCCACTCATCACAGAAAGCTGTGAACACTTCCTACATACTAAGATAGTTTCAAGCATTTACCAGGTCATCTTTACCTCTACTGTTCAGCTCTAGGGAAGAGAAAGGAAAAAAAAAAAAAGCACTATATAGATAATCAAAGATTTCCCAGATGTTCTGATTTTACAATTACATTTCAAGACCCTCCCCTAGCATACCAGCCACCAAAGGATGCGGTATTTCTGTAGGAAAAGACTCACAGAAGTCAAGCAGAGAAGATCACAGAGCACTGTCCTGTCCAAGCACCCCATAATGTGAAGAGCAGTAACAATTTAGGACTGAGGCTGCAGAACCTAACATGAGCTGTGCTGCAAAACGCTTGTAAATATTTGTCTTCAGTATTTTCCTACAGGGACAATACTGCACTGATAAACACACAGCATCCCCAGCTTACACCAACACTACTATTTACTGGCTTATACTGTGTTTTCTTCCTTCATTAATCACTGTAAAATGTATTTCATTGAGAGACAGGCAGGGGATAAATGAGACTAAATCTCTCTGAATCGAGCACCTACTCTAGTTGCTTTCGGAAGTACCAGGATATCAGAATTTGCCTGGAACACAGCGGCACGTGAGGCTGACTGCAGAAGCCCAGCAGGATGAGACACGTCACGCTGCTTTGTTGACATGGACTCATGACTCGTCATGCTGCAAGACAGGAAGCATCATTTAATGTACAGCGAGCTGGCGAGTACCCCAGTTTTGAAGATGAGTCCAGCTTGACACAGGACTGTCCACTTGAGCTAGCACAGACCTGAGTTATTGATTCACCACTCTGCCTGAGCAGCTACTCACAAGTCAGGTAGGGATCCTCTGTGCTGCTGCCTGCTGATATTCTGAAGTGCCCTTTAGTGCTCTGCGACTCCTGCCTCCTCAGTTTGCCTGAACCACATTCATTGAATTGCTTTTGCTGATATTACTGTCAAAGTTTTCATATGACAGAAGTACAATAGGCCATTGGTGCTACTTTTTTGTCTAAGTAAAAAAAAAACTAAAGCTAAAACCCAACAAGTTATATTTAAGCTTATAAAGGAAAAAAAACAAGTAGTACAATCAATCATTTTGTTTGTCATGAAAGCCAAAATAAATCCTGGGCCTTTTCTGACTTAATGGAAAAAGCAGTGGGCCTGAACTGTTTGGTATGGCCATTAATGGCTCAGAAGACGGCAGAGAGGGCCCCTCAGCAACTGCTCCGGGCAGAGTTAGGAGGGCTGCGGTGCTGCCACTCCCAGGGCAGCCCAGGGAAGCAGAAACATGGGAACAGATGGGGAAAGGCAACGTCCTGCACGTGGGGAAGAACAAACCCCAGCACCAGCAGTCCTGGTGGGTGGACAGCAGGAACATGGGTCTGACGGGGCTGTCGACGGTCCCGGGCTGTGTCAGGCCGAGTGGAGGTGCCAGGCCCAGCTCTGGGTGCTCCAACCCAACACACAGCACAGGCCACCTGCAGCAAGGCCAGCGAGGAGCCACGGGCACAGCTGAGGGCTTGCAGCAGAGGCCAAGCCTGTTTAGCCTGGAAAAACATGAAGACCTGGGGGAATCTTATCAATGTGTGTAAATACCTGATAAGAGGTAGTAAAGAAACCAGCAGACTCTTCCCAGTGGCCCCCAGTGAAAGGGCAAGAGGCCACAGGAACAAACCAAATTACGGGAACTTACATCAGAGCAATGTGCTGAGCAACCTGCTCTAGGTTACCCTGCTCGGAGCAGGAGGCTTAGCCTAGACGATCCGAGCTCCCTTCCGACTTGGGCAACTCTGTGAACCCAGGTCAGAAACAACGTAGCCTTTGATCTATTTCCCTATCTGTTCCGCTCTGTACCAATCAGATAAACTTTTCCAGCAGAAATTAATATTGGATTAAATCTGCTGCCAATATTTTTCCTTCCCACAGCTGCCAACTCTCCAAGCCAACCAGCAGCTCTGGGAAGGTGCTTAGCTCTCCTTCAGATCAGCTGCCTCCAAAGCAACTCAGCCCAGCAAACCCAAAGCTTATCAGAGCCTTCCCCCAGCCCGCAGCCCAGATAAGAGTGTCTGCAGAAGTGCTCATCCCTGTTTCCAGGTATTCCCTCTTTTCAGCCGGGGTTTTACTCTCTTCAAGTAGCTACCTCCATCTAACAATTATTTATGCTTCTAAAGATATGGACAAATTATCTAGCTTCCTGTCATCACTTCTTTATTAGTGCTTCAGCAAAGAACTGTGACAACAATGTCAGCATTCACTCATGTTTTAACTCGCTGGCTTGCACATTATGTGCTTTCAGGAGAGACCAGCACAATTTCTGTCATTTCTATCATGCATCTTCTTGGAAAAAGGATAGGACCTTGTTGTCCTTGACAAAGGGGCAAGGGAGACGGGCGGGAGGAGAACAGCAGAATAAAATATTTAAGTATTATTCTGTGCACTTAACTGCTTCCCCGGGTTCAGCTAAACAAGGCAATTCATTTCTCTTGAGCTGAAGTACTGGTGAGCGGCTGGGGCACTTCCAGTGCTGAAGGGTCCACCATTGGGCTCCGTGTCAGGGATTTCCCTCTGCAGTTTTAAGCACTTTCTGGTTTGGAAGGCGCCCCGTGGAACATGCTGCAAGCACAGAGCTATTGCACAACTATTATCTAGTGATGTTGGCATGAGGAAGTCAGAGGGAGGAAACAGGAAGGATATAAATACAAGACGACGATCTTTTATATTTTAACCACATGAGGGAAAAATACCAATGCCCAAAGCCCTAAGAAAATATCTTAACTGTCACACAGGTAACCACTAAAAAAATGCTATGTATTAGTTTCACACAGAGTTGGAATAAGCTAGAAATAAAAATTCATGGGCTCAGTCCCAGAGAGCTTTAGGTACTTGGCTCCTGCAGAAGGGAGCAGGATTTGACCTGCACACGATTCTGTGAACTTTAGTCCTAGCACTCATTTCCCCTTGCTGTCTTTTCACCTGCACTACTAAAATATTTTGATATATGACTCAGGAACATTCAAGGAGATATATCCAAGAGATGTGGAGCAGATAGTTTTTGTTTCTTTTTAACAAATAAACAAAAAAAAAAGATACCATTAAAGACTACAGGAACAACCTCGAAGTTGAATGAATACTGAGAAGCATCAATAAACAACACTTTTCCTAAGTAATTGTTTCAAGAGTTTCACTGCAAGGGTGTTTCACTTTTTTTCCCCCCCTATTTAAATATTTAATTTCCCAATACTACAAACAACATTCCATTCTCTTCTGTATGTTTGGTTAAGATGTCTGAGGGAAGAGCCCTTGAAAAATATCCTAAGATTCTGTCCAAAATAATCTCTACCTTTTAAATGGCTGGCACTCTGACAACTCATCTGAAGTCATAACCAACAAAACAAAAACTCGCTGATTCTCCCTGCCAGTAATTTTTCAGGAATGCAAGAAGCAGAGCTGCGATAACAACTTGCGCACATCTAAAATGCAGCCTTAAGATGCTCTTCTTACCATTAAATGCCATCACATTGCTCCGGCTGCGGAAGGACTAGAACACTCTTTAAAGATATATTAGAATTTGAGGCTGATACTGCTAGGTTAAAGTACTTGAAGCGGACAGGAAAGAAGCTTTTGCAGGTAAAATTGGAATCAGCATTTTGTCCTTTTCCTTGCTGTTGGGAACCAAGCGGAGGCAGCAGGGAGGGTGGAGAACGCGGACATGCCGAGCAAGAACATGGCTAGAAACGCTGCAAAACAAACACAGCCCAACGCCCCGCGCCTGCGGGAGCGCAGCACGAGCTGGGCACCGAGAAAGGAGAGAAAGGGGGAAAGTTCCCCCGGCACCGACAGCTCCTGCACGCGGGGAGCGCCCACACAAAGGACGCGCCGCCGCGGGCGCGGGGCCGCCGCTCGGAACAAAGCTCCGCGCCGGCCCCGGGCCGCGGCCCCCGCTCGCCCTGCCCGGCGCCGGACACCCCCCCGGAGCCCAGCGCCAACGCTGCCCTTGCCGCAGGGCCCGCGCCGCCGCCTCCCCCGCCGGGCCCTTTATGCTCCGCAGCTCCGCTCCATCTTCGGGGAGAGCCAGGGAAGCGGGGATCCATGTTGTGCCACCGCCACCCCGCCTCCCCCTCGTCCCTTAACAACGCCACGTAGCTGCCGCTCCTCAGCGGCGAGCTCGGCGCGGCCCAGCGACCCACCGCGATAGCGGCGATAACAACGGCCGTTAACGGCACAGCCCCCCCGGCCCGGCGCCGGGACCCACCTGCCCCCTCGGCCGCCGCCTCCCGCCGCCTCGGGGCCGCCCCCCGTCCCCTCGGGGCGGGCGGCCCCGGGAGAGCGGCGCGTGCCGGGCGGCCCTGGCGCGGGGGCGGGAGCGGAGGAGGGCGCCCGGCCTCGCCGGGGCCCC
This sequence comes from Nothoprocta perdicaria, assembly GCF_003342845.1. Taxonomy (NCBI): domain Eukaryota; kingdom Metazoa; phylum Chordata; class Aves; order Tinamiformes; family Tinamidae; genus Nothoprocta; species Nothoprocta perdicaria. The sequence continues at coordinate 1,867,655 of NW_020454538.1, read as the reverse complement.
CGCGGTGGGTGGGTGGGTGTGTGTATGGGGGGGGTGGGCGGCTGGACAAGCGCCCCGCTCCCCGCCGGCGCTGCCCCAGCGCGGCGGCCGCTGCCTCGGCGCCCGCCGCCGGTGCGAGCGGCGGCGCGGCACCCACCTTGAGCGTGGGGTACTCCTGCACCTTCAAAGTCATTGAGAGCTGGGCAGCTGACTCCTGCACCGCCATCTTGGAGCGGGCACCGGCCTCCCCCCCGCGCCAGCCCTCCTGCGGCCCGCCCCGCCCGCGGAGCCACCTACCGCGCGCGCGGCATGCCGGGAACTGCGGCGCCGCCTCCGCCCCATGGCTGGGGCGCGCGGGCTGCACCAACGGGCTCGCCGCCCCTCTGCCTCCCCCCGCCGCTGCTACCGCGTGGTACACTCCGCGGGAACCGTGCAATCCACCAATAGCAGCGGCTTTTACGCACACCCCCGTCCCGAACGCTTTGACATCCCCTCCTAAGCTTGAGATGCCGCACCTGATTGGTCCACCCGAGGGAATGGGCGGGAGCGGTTGGAGGCGCGGACAAATCGAGTAGGATGACGACACCGAGGCGGGCGGGGCGTTCAGGGCTTGATTGACACATGGCCGCAATAGAGAGGCCTTTCCCCTGGGCCAATCAGCGTCTGCAGCAGCGCCGAAATGGGCGGGACCTAAAAGTAAATTTTGCCGGTGACTCCGAAGCGGCCGTTTAACAACCCCTGCCGCGGGAGGGCGGGGGGCGGGGCGAGGAGGCGGGGCCCGGAGGCGGGCCCCGCCTTGACAGGCAGGCGGTCGAGCCAATGGCTTCGCGCGTCCCGTCTGACGGGCGTGAGGCTGCCCCAATGGGCGACCGCAGCGGGGCGGGGCGGCGGCGCGGCGTGCGGCCGTGTGTATATGGGCCGGGGCAGGGCGGGGGGCCGGGCCCTAGTAAGTTCCGCGGGGAGGAGAGAGCGAGTGGGAGTCAGTGAGGCGGAGGCGGCGGGAAGCGGTTTAAATAGCGGAGACAGCGTGAGTGCCCTTCCCCCCGGCTCCCCGCGCGCCGCCGCCCCGCGGGGCGCCGCGCCCGGGCCGCGCCGCGCTCACTGTGCGCGCCCGGGCGGGAGCGGCTGCCCCGGTCCCGCCTTCCCCGGGGCTGGGAGGGCACCGGGTTCGGGGGGAGAAAAGGGGAAGAGTTTGGGTGCTTTCAACTTTTTATTAATCGTTTAATTATTTGGTTTTGCCGGGATGGGGCTGCGGGTGCCCTCCGGCTGCCGCCTGCCGCGCTCGCAGCCGCCCCCGCGGCGGGACGGGGCGCGTAACGGCCGGGCGCGTGGGAAGGGCCCGCTCCCGCGCAGCGCGGCGGGGCAGTGAACGCTCGGGAAGCCGCTCGCTTCTCCACACACTCTGTTAGGTTATATATATGATCATATCTATATACCTGTGTATATATTTGTATTAGTTCTCAGTGTTGGTGCAAAATCTGCCCTGATACCGCGGGGGCTGTCAGCACCGTGGGGCTCAGCACGAGTTTTGTCCCTTGGCTCCTCCCGAGCCCGGCGAGGTGCCGCGAGCTGCTGGCCTCTCATCCCCGAGCTCCACAGCTGCTTCTTCCTGCAGAGCTTCTTGCCCTGGGCACTGGTGGTGGTACCACACAGGGTGCTGGGCGAGAAGACCTCTAACCCTTATCCACTTGTAGCTGCCTTTCCTTAACTTTGTGGCTGTGTTGCTTTAGTAGGAGACTGTAGAGAAACACCAACGTTGCCAGAAAGATCAACACTCCGACAGCTGCAAAGAGCAACCCCTCTTAACTGGGCCGTGCTTCTTAAAATGCTAGATAACCATTACTCACAACGTATGTGGGGCCAGTGGCGGCAAAAACATCCCTCTGGCCCGAATGGCTCATGGTGAATGGAAGAAAACGTGTGAGCGCAAGTAGGCGAGTGCCCTGCTCGGATTTGGGCTGCAAGCTGCTTATTCCTGTTTACTCCCGGTTGCGTTTCTGCCCTGGCATTGCCTGGTGTTGACCACAATCAGCAAACATAAGCTTAAATGTAATATGCCCAGCCCGCACCAGGTGCAAAGGCTTTGTTTAAATGTATATTAGTGAAATGGGCTGTATTAGCTACACCTGGGTTTCACATGCAAGTCCAGACATGATCTTGGGGCCAGATTCTGCAAGAGGATTTGTGTAAGGAGGATTTTGACTCCATTAAGATGCCGTGTGGGGACTGGTTTACCTGAACTCATCCTGTGGAGGGCTGGAAACTTAGCTCAGCTGCTGCTGTGATTGCAAGCACCTTTGTGTAGCAAAGACACTCCTTTTTTTTTGCAAATTCTTTGCATCACATTTGCATAATCTGCTTTAAATTGCCTGTAAACACAAAATGTCTCTCTAAATATGAGCTTAATATTCCACCTTATTTCTGTGACTAAACAGCTTGAACTTGGCACTTCTTAACTCTTTAGGCCTGTATGTAACGGTGGTAGTGAGTAAACATGTGACTTCCTGTGTAATTCACCAAGTTTTGTATATTTCTGTCCAAAAAATCTTACTCGCACTGTATTTTTATATGTATCATCCTTATCGGTGCTCTTTATATAATAGCTAATTGAATGCAGTGCAATTAAGGAATAATTCCTTAGATGGAGTTTTGTGCTCAGGCTGGATCAGTCTTTAAAGCGGAGAATTATTAGTGAAGATTTGTCAGACATTAGTAGCCCAAGTTAAAGGTTTTGCTTAATGGAACAGATGGCCAAGCAACCATCATGTCAGAGAAAACAGCATGCATCCCATGTATTCTTAGTTTAACACAAGAGGGAGCATGTCTAATCTTTAACCTTTAAATATTGCAACTTCAGAGAGGAAGGTTTAATTGTTGAGTATCAACTAATTTATGTTCTAGGTTGCATGTGCAAATATTGATACAATCTATGCATATTTTTGGCGTGTTTTCAACATTAGGTCACAGCTGTTGATTTATAATATAAACGTTGTCATGGTGAAAGTGGAGATTAGAACTAGGCTAATGATCTTCTGAACTTGTTAAAATCTGCAGTTTCCTGTTGAATTTAACAGAATATTTATGGTTATTGCAAACATTCAGAGATTGTACTGTATTTTTAAATAATTGATGAATGCGTTTCTTCTGCTTTACTTAACTTTCAAATTTAGAAAGCTCAAGTTTAATTTTGTCTAATTATCAATACGGCTTTGCTTTTACAGCTCTTGTAAATTCTCCTGCTTTGTTCTTAAATAGGTAATATAAATTTGGCTCTATTAAGAAGGTTCGCATACCATATTTTGTTCCTTTTTTCCTTGTCTCCTCCTGGTGTAGAAGAAGGACTAACAGCTTCCATTTCGTATCTCATGTCATTGTCCAGTTGAGTCATAGTCTATTAATGTTTGTCCTCATTTAGTGTTTTATTAATGAGCACTAAGAACTGGCTGAAATTAAGGAGTGCTGACAGAATTCTCCAGACCTTTAGGAGAATCTTTGTTGGTTGTATTTGAAAGTGTCTTGAAAGTGTGTCTGATAGCAGTATGCTTTTCTCTGGATTTTCCTGGCAGGGAGCAGCAAAAACTTGCTTGTACTGAGCAGCTGGATGCTGATTATCTGGAAGAAGGTACTCATGGTGCCCAACAAGGTGCTGATGCCCAACGAGCTCCTCCTCGACATATGTTGGGTGCACCAGTGTGTGCTTATAGGAAAGAAATGTGAGATGACCTGCACTGCAGTCAAGATAGCTTGAGATGGTCGGTCTCATGGTCCAAGCGTTAGGGTTCTTAGAAGACTGAAGAGTGGGGTTTGGTGAATGATAAGCTCAGATATTTTGATTGAAAAAGATGGGTTTTTTTTCTGAGTTACTAGTAGGAACCCTATTCTGTGGATTGCTATCTATATTACGATTTGAGGAGTCTCCTCTAAAGCGAGAAATTCTGAGCAGGCAGGGGAGCACCTTTTGATGCCAACGTTGACTCGTGGAGCTTTGTCGGGATCAGATGAGCTCTGCACGTCTTGGCCGCGCGTGTCAGTCAGAAGGGGAAAGCTCCACGCTTTGGTTTTCCAGCTCAGCAGATTGTGGCTGCTGCGCAGTTTTGTATTAAGTTGCACCTTTCTACTCTTCCGAAAAGTATTGTGAGTGTGCAGCTCCTGCTCTGTTGTAACTTAGCACTTACAATTGAAAAACTTACCGATGCTCCTTGGTCCTGTGGGTTGCCTGGTGCTTTTATCTCTATTTTATTTGTATAGGTGTTTTAATTTCTGTGTTTGAGTGGGAATTACCCCTCCAGTGTGTAAAAAGAACACGAAAACCAGCAAACACCCCCAGCAAGCCCCAAACGCTGCTCGGTGACTGCAGTGGGACGGAGACCGGCCCCAGGTGCCAGCGCGGCTGTCCCCACGGAGCAGCAGTTGCGGATCAGGCAGCCGGGTTTGCCAGGTGCTGGGTTTGCTCCCGGGCTGGGGGGCACTGCAGGGTCCCCTGGGGTCCCCAGCCTGTCCCCCTGCACGAGGCCTGACTGTGGGCACAGGCCGGGGGACCCTGTGCCCTGCAGGGCCTCCAGGCTGTGTTTGCACAAGCACATTTTTACATGTTGAAGTCTTGAACAATTTTTGTGTCTATATAGAAATACATATATATTTTTAAGAGAGTAACATTTCCAATGTGGGTGAAATGCCTGTGAAATTTTATTTAAAAAAATCTCAAAGTTTTGTTTTCCAAAAAACCCTTTTTTTAATTTAGGGCTTGATATACAGTGCACAGACTCTTGTGCTCCTGCAGCTTTCTGGATGGGCTATTCTTTTTATTGGGCTATTATTATTATTATTTAATGGAAGAGAGGAGCAGTTTTGTGGCCATAAGCATCGATTATTAGTGTTATTTTATTATTATTTTGCTCCCTGAGCTGCAGCCCCTGCAAGACGGGGGCCGGGCTCGGCGAAAGCGCCGAGGCAGCGCGAGGCGCCGCGCGGCAGCCCCGGTCCCGGCC
>NW_020454538.1:1700189-1862655 GCF_003342845.1 Nothoprocta perdicaria | reverse complement strand
CGGGAGCCGCCCGCGATGCAGCCCCGGGGGGTGCGGGCTGCGGGGCCCCGGGAGCCCCCCGCGGTGCGGGCTGTGCACCGGGAGCCCCCGTGGGTGCGGGCTGTGCACTGGCGGCTGCGGGCTGAGCCCCGCCGAGCGGGAGCCTCGGCGGCTGCACGTTGTGCACCGGGACCCGGGGGGCGGCTATGACGTGCACCGGGCACCACTGGCCGTGCCCACCGGTGCCACCGCTGATGCCGCCGCTCTGCCCGCAGGGGACGGAGCGCGGGCGCCCGGCCAGCCCCGCGCCGAGCGCCGCCGCTGCGGGCCGGATGGGCGGCACGGCGGGCGCCGGGGACCCCCGGGGCGGCTGAGCCGCTCCATGGCCGCGGGCGCCTTCGCCTGGGCCTCCTTCCCGGCCATGCCCACGCGGCGCGTGTACTGCAGCGCCGCGCACCGCGACGAGCAGCTCTTCGTGCTGGGCGGCTGCGGCGGCAGCGGGCGGCCCTCGGGCGCTGCCGAGGTGCTCGACGTGCCCACGCAGCGCTGGAGCGCGCTGCCGCCGCTGCCCACGCCGCGCGCCGGCGCCGCCGCCCTGGCCCTGGGCAAGCAGGTCCTCGTGGTGGGCGGCGTGGACGCCTCGCAGAGCCCCCTCGCCTCCGTCGAGGTCTACAACGTGGACGAGGGCAAGTGGGAGAAGAAGGCGGCCCTGGCCCAGCCGTCCATGGGCATCGCTGCGGTCCAGAGAGGTGAGGGGAGCGCCGCGGGACAGCGGCACTCCAGGCGGGATGAGTTTCGCTGCCACGTGAGATGCGGCGCAAGGGCTTTGCCCTGGCACCTCCAGGCTACCCAGTTAATGGGTTGATCACTCTGCAGCCCAGCTGCCCCTTCTGGGCTCCCAGGTGCCCCATCGGGTGGCAACGGCACCACGCTGAAGGTGGCTTTGGTCATGCAGGCCGTGAAGGCCGTTGGCTCCCCGCTCCACAGCCCTGCTCTGCTGAGCCCCGTGCCCTGAGCCAGCCCAGGGCCGAGGATGCTCCTGCCCAAACTTTGCCAGGAAGCCCTGGAGCAGCAGCAGCACCGGCTGCACTGCCCAGCACAGCGCCCGCCACCTCTGCTGCCCGCACGGCTGGGCGAGGAGGCCGAGGGGCTGGCGGCCGCGGCGGGAGCCGGCACGGGGTGCCAGCCGGCGCGGGGCGAGTGGAAGCGGCATTTGGCAGCATGGCTGTGTTGCCATGGTGTCTCCAGGGAGATGGTGCTCGCCGAGTCCAATTAGAGCTGATGGTCCTGGTGCTCCCTCCCGCTTCCCCTCCCCGGGCGGCACGGCGGGGCGATCCGGGCACCGCGGCCCCGTCCCGGCATCGCTGCTCGCCCCAGCGCCGCCTGTCTCGCAGGCGGCGCCGTCTACGCGCTGGGCGGCATGGGGGCGGACACGGCGCCGCAGGCGCTGGTGCGGGTGTACGAGCCGGCCAAGGACCACTGGCAGCCGCTGCCCTCCATGCCCACCCCCTGCTACGGGGCCTCCGCCTTCCTGCACGGCACCAAGATCTTCGTCTTGGGTAGGTGCTGCGGGGTGGGCGACGCCACTCGCTCCAGGCCCGGCATGGGGGTCCCATCCCATCCCATCCCCTCCCACCCCGGGGTGCGCACACGTGCCGCAGCGTCTCCTCCGGGCGCAGGGGGCCGCCAGGGCAAGCTGCCCGTCACCGCCTTGGAGGCCTTCGACCTGGAGACGCGGAGCTGGACGCGCTACCCCGGCGTGCCCAGCCGCCGGGCCTTCGCTGCCTGCGCCATGGCCGACGGCGTCGTCTTCAGCCTGGGGGGCCTGCAGCAGCCCGGCCCCCACAACTTCTACTCGCGGCCCCACTTCGTCAACACCGTGGAGATGTTCGACCCCGCGCAGGGTGAGTGCCAGGGCCGGTGCCCGCGATGGCAGTGCTGCCGGGGCTGGCGGGCGACGCTTGAGCGCTCTGCCCTTGCCAGGAGCCTGGAGCAAGCCGAGCCGCGCCGTGCGCATGAGGGAGAAGAGAGCTGACTTCGTGGCCGGCTGCCTCGGAGGAAGAGTGGTGGCCGTGGGCGGCCTTGGTAATGCCCGGCGCGGGGGCGCGCGCCGCACGGGTGGGAGCCTCCCGTTGGGAGAGGAGAACGAGCTCTGCCCGTGGAGGGGAAAATCGATGCAGTTCGGTTCCCGTTTTTACCACCTGTTGGTTACCCGGCCGATAGTGGGGATCGTGCAGCACCCAAAATCCCTCCATCCATCACCTCCCGGCTGCTCCGGCGCCCGGGGGAGCAGCCCTGGGGCACCCCGTGCCTTGCACGGAGCCTTTCCCCCCATGGTGCCGTGCCCGGTTGCAGGGTGAAGGTTCGCGCTGTCCGTGAGCAGCAGCAGGGGTGTCCAGAGGGGCCGCTGAGGCCGCACCGTCTCGTTGCAGGCAACCAGTCGAGCCCGCTGGCCTCGGCCGAAGGCTTCAGCCTGGCGCGGAAGAAGTGGGAGCCGCTGCCGCCCATGCCCACGGGCCGCTGCTCCAGCTCGAGCTGCGCGGCGCCCGGCCTGCTCTTCGTCATCGGCGGCGTGGCGCAGGGCCCCAGCGGCGCCGTGGAGGCGCTGTGCCTGCGCGAGGCGCCCTGAGCGGCGCCCCGGCCCCAGCGCAGCACCAAGTGCCTCAAGTCGGGGACAGGGTGGCCACGTGCCCGAGCCCGGCGGCCGCGCGGAGCCGCTGCGGTGGCAGCAGCGGCGGCGGGAGCAGCGCCGGCCGGGGCAGCGCCGGCCGCAGGTTGGTGCCCCCCTTCCGCCGGCGCGGGCTGCGCGGGGCGCTGCGCGGGCGCGGGGCGCGCGACCCCGCCGCTTCCCCATGCCCAGCAGCGCCCGGCGCCGAACAAAAGCCTCGCTGTGGCGCGCGGAGCCGCGGCGTGACAGCGCAGCCACCCCAGGCCACTTTCGCCATGTTTTTGTTTATTCATGTGCCGTTCCCGCCGCCGCCGCGCAGATGTTTCCCCGATCCTCCCGCCTTCCCGCTTCTTTTCCTTCCCCCTTTTCCTCCCGAACGGCGCCGAGGCGGCTCGGAGTTAGCGCGGCGATGTGCGCAAGAATGTCCCCAAACGGGAGAGCCGCCGCCGCTGCTGTTTAGCCCGGAGTTGTCGCGGCGCGGAGCCGAGGCGGCACCGGCAGCAGCTGCTTCAAGCAGCGAGCTCGTCCTTCCCAAATGCGCCCCTCGTAACTTCGCTACGAGCAGCAGCACTCGGAGCCGGCGCGGCCGTGTGCCCGGCCACGGCTCCTTGCTTTGCCTCTGCTTTTGTGGATGACAGTAATAACAAGAATAACAAGAGCCCGAGGCGTCCGAGAACAAGGGAAGGAATAGCTGTGACACAACATGTAGGCTCCCAGATAAACTCCTGCCATCTCGGAGTGCCTTTCGATATTTGAACAGCGGCTGTTAAGTCAAATAAAATTGGTTACCATGAGAAACAACCGAAAAAAAAAAAAAGTCTAGCGGAATAGTTGAGCACGCGGGTGAAAATCTGAATGTGGGATTGTGTCAGGATACGTCAGGGGATTGAATGAGGCAGAAAATCTATTTTAGCAACAGCAGTAGTAAAACATTTAAACATTTGGGCTTCCGAGATCCTGGAAAACAACACACACAGAGTGCAGAAATAGCAGAGGTGGATGCTATGTTATTTTGATATCACATATTGAAATGCAGGGTGTTTTTTTCCCTTTGCTAATGATATTTAAATCAGCCTCTGCTTGGGGCTGGGTGCATGTTGGCCATATCAAAGCATACGCATGTAAAATTCTGCCTCTTAAAGGGCAATGGTTCTGTGTCCAGAGCCAGTGGTTAAATCAGATGTGGTAACTATGGTGAGAGGTAAAGTTACTTAGCTTCTCGCAGCCCTTTGCGTATGTGGGTTGCCTTTTGAATAATGGAGATTAAGGAGAGAAGGATTAGGGAATCTAAGGAGAAATTTGGAGCAGGAGACCTGTAGCCTTGTGCTGGGAATGAATACAGAGGAGACTTTTAGAGCAGAGGCAGGAGGGAAGTCAGCGCTGTTGTAATATGTATTGATGATAATTCGAGAAAGGAATCTTTCTGGTTGGGAATGAGTACCGGCAGCTCATGCATACAGGAATGAAACCAGTCCCCTCCATATTAAAATAATCCTTCTGCTCCAACCAAACAAATAAACAAAAGCTGGCTCAGATTTCTACATTAGCAAGTGACAGCTTAAAATAAGATGAAGTCTGAGATTCTAAGCAGTTGGGGTTAATACGTTTTTAAGTCTTTATGCAATTAAGCAATATTGATTAATTTGGATTGTGTAGCATTGCTGTTTTTAAGCATGTCCCTGATACATATTTAGGGATAGGGGTAACTTCACAAATTATGGTAATATGAAGTGGAAAACAAACCCAGAGCTTAATATTTTAACCAGTCATTATTGGGGAAGCTTGAACTGCAGCTAGCTAACTGGCCCGTTTTTCTGGTCTTCCTTGAGTTGAGGCTGCCCTGTTACCCTGAGCTTTTCAGGCAACAGGTCAGGATATTCTGCTCACCCCGCAGAGGGACAAGGGTTGTTGCTTGGAGAGCCCGACTGGACATCCATGGTTAGGTATTTGGAATATTTAGGGAAGAGAAAGGGGAGAGATCGGCTTTAATATCCAGACAGGAGGCACCATATCTCAGTGGACAGAAGTATATGGAATACTACTGTGCAGAGGCATCCTGGGGATAGGAAGCATGTCCAGCTTGCTCTTAGGAGAGTTCAAAGCTTGTTGTGTTGTAGGGAATGCCATGAAAACACCCTTAATAAAGTGTTTCAGAGGTTTGAGTTTCCATTCCATCTCCTGAAAGAAACTTGTCCTTTGAGGAGTTCACAGTTCAGCACAGGCCAGGCAGTTCATGTCAGAACCTGCAAGACATTTATATGTTCACTAGACATCCCCTATATGTTTTCCTGGTTCATAATTCCAGCTTCCTTTCTCTGCTGTTGCCAGAGCTTTACAAGAGACCTGGCGGGAAGACTCCACTGGCTCCTAGGGTGTAACTTTGTATTAAAAAATTGTGAGTGGAATATTTGGACACTAGGTGTGATGGTGAAAAATAAACTCAACCATAGTTCGTGTTCAGTACAAGTCTTTTTCACAATTCAAGTGATGAACTCAATTTATTGGTTTATGTTTTTAAGGAGTTGTTCCTTGAAGTATTAAAAGTCCCCTGGTTGCATTGTGTCTTCCCTGGGAGTGGAAGAAGCAAAAGGAGTTCCAGTTTTGTAGTTAGGGAGACAATATTTGTGCTCTAGGTGACCCTGTGTGAGCAGGGGGGTTGGACTAGATGACCTCGGGGGTCCCTTCCAACCTTAAGCATTCTATGATTCTATTTTGCTTTTTTCTTTGTTTTATTTAGCTGAAGTTGACATTTGAACAGAATATTACATTTCTCTTTCATTAGCAATAATGAATTATTAGACTAAAGTGTTTATTTACATAAAAATTGCCATTTCATATAGAAGCAGAATGCTTCTGTAAACTAAACCAAAATTTGGATATAGCTACTGATGCATGGCAGTTCATTTCAGTGTTCAATGTATTTTTAAATTGTTTCATCATTCTGCTTTATTAGGTTGTACTATATTGAAGAGTGAAAAACGTGATATTTCAGGCCCAGGACAAAATGCAGCCTAATGGACAGGACAGTGGAATCTGCTCAAACAGCCTTTGCTTTGCTATTGGATTAGGGCAAGTCAATTCACCTCCTTTTTCTGTTTTCCCAAACTGTAGAAGGAGTCCAGTGGTAATTCCTTTTTAGAGTACTTCAATATCTCATGGTGAAATTTTGAAATAAGCAATATTCTTAACGTGCTGCGATGGTTCCTTGTCTGATGGGGCCACACATGACCAGCTGATGGTGGATACTTGAATAGCTGCTTTTCATTTGCTTCAAAAGTCATTCTGGATTAAAAAAAATAAGTCACTAGTGATTTAATCATAAAGTCTGTCCAGAAGAAGTCCAGGAATAGTGCTGACTAGGTATTTCCAGCTGCTTAGTGCATTGATGTTAAGCATTGACAGAGTATCGGTCTTCTTATATTAAAATTTAGGAGAAGATCCAGGCCTAAATTGATTTGTTCAGCTGTTCTGCTGGGACTGAGCCAACAGTGTAGTTTTAGCAGCATCTTAGAATGTTAGGGAAAAAATACAGGAACTGCCCTTCTCGCCAGTGACACTGTTTATGTTAAGATTTTGGAACTTTTGGCCCTCTAAATGGTATTTGTAGATGGCAAAAACAAGGAGCACAGCATTAAAAAATAGAGTACAAACAGCTATGTTTGTGCTCCAACAGCTGGGCAGTTTCACTCAAGTCCTTTGGTCTCCTGAAGTGAATAAGGGTTTTTGGGATTAAAGTTTACAGTATTTATCTTGTTCTTTTTGAATGTAGTCCTGGGAATCCTCCAGTGCAGTGGAAACTCTGAAGTGCTCTCAGATCTCTAGAGACGTTTCTCACTTCATTTGCACATCATATAAAGCTCTATGTAAATTGGTTTCAGATGGAGTGTGGGATATATGGGGTAATTTAAGTGAGGAAAAGTGTGAAAGACGAAGTTTAGAAAGAATTAGTGACCTGTTACCCTGCACAGGTTGGTTACAGCTGTTTACAACGGCACTTAATGTTTAAGATTTGCTGCAATCAGTGCAATCAATGCAGAAGTTGTCAGATAGGAGCAGTTAAACACTAAATTTGACGGTCAAATTTAAGCAATCATAGTTTGAAATATAAATTGCATCTCAAAGTACCCTGATCGCTTATTCTGCTTCAAATATTAGTGTCTTTATAGATGGCAGAATCAGGACCTTGTTCCTGCAAGTGGTCACCTGTTCTTCCCTGCTCTCTGATGGAGTTGAAAGATCCCCAAACTTTCAGAAATACAGTTCTGTTTTGTTGTTCAAAGAAGCAAAAATTTTGTTTTAAAAACTTAAGGAACTTGGAAATGAATTTCTGCAGCAGTCTTCTGTTTGATAGGAACATTTTTTCATCTGCAGAACAAGCCAATATGGCTTAGTTTTCAAAATTTGTTTATACAATGGTATTTTCTGTCTGCACAGTGCCTGGAATATGTCTGAGCACATAAATAATAGGATAAATAATTTTTTTTATATCCAAACAGCTTCTGTTTATGTTTCTCAGTAAGTAGCATGTGTGTGTGGAGAGGGGGTTCTTCGAGCTGTGCGTGCGCTCTGGCAAATGATGGGTTTTGTTAAACTGGGAAATCTTAGGGCTCCTTCAACTGTGTGAAAGTTTCTCTTTAAAACAGTTAACATTAGGTGATTCCTCTTGGTGGAAGCCCTTATAACTTATGCAAAGGTGTTTGTGCGTTTTGTGCCTTTCTCGGATAACCTGTCTTGGGGCTTGCGAGCAAAATTAACCTGTGGTCAGAGCCATGTGAATTCGTAATCCCAGAGCAAACTGGAGTTTCTTCGCTGCGTCTTCTGGGGAAATGGTGGCAGTCTGAGAGCTTTTGCATCCCCCCTCTTGGTACAGCTGCCCAGTCTTCCCTCACTTCCCTCTGCTGCTTCCTGATGCTCCTCCAGAAATAGCAAGGCATGACGTTTTCTTGCATCTCCCCTTGAATTGCCTAAATGCATGAGTTCTCTCTTCTTTTTGTAGTATGTTGTTTATGCTGAGGTGTCACAGAAAGTAGAAAAATAAATTGCTATTAAATAATATTCTCAACATTTTAAAGTGTATTATTTTTCTGTGAGCATCCACTTCTCTTCCATGGTCTATTCCTGCAGCGAGGAAGAGATATCAGGCTCACAGTCAGTTATTCTGACTTTTCAGCGTAAGTGATGTGAATTTGATCTAATGCAGTCAGTGCCTCATCCCTCAGGCCCTCTGGTAGAAACAGATATGGAAAACAAAGGCCAGGAGCTCCTTTAACGTGAGCGGTGAGAGAAGGTGGTCAGTGGAATTTCTGACTGTGAGAAGCAGCCGACTCGATGTGTCACGTTGTGCGTGGGCTGGGCTGGTGCGTTCCTGCAAATCTTGGCACGGAAATTAAAGAAGAGAGCCTGTTTACTTTCAGGGTCATCGTATCTGGGAAAGGTTCTCTGCGGGGACAAAATGCCGTTTTCCATTCTGGTCTGGAACTGTGGGACAGGAAATTGGTTTTGCAGACTTTTACCTCCCGGGAGGTCCAACTGCCGAAAAGTAAAGATTGTGGTAGAATCGGAACATGATAAAAGTTAATCAGATGAGTTCCTTAAATCCATTTAAGATAGGCTATACTGTTTTCAACCCTAAAATGGTGGTCATTTGGTAATATTTGTGTTTTTAGGAGCATCCAGCAATCCAAACTTTCTGATCCCGAGATGACTATCTCGAGACACACACTTATATCCTGTTTGCATATCAGGGTTTCTGGACCTCATTGATATTTGTTTTGAAAAGGCTTACCTCTTGATCTCGTTGTTTTTAAATACTATCATCCTTTCCAATGTATATGTTTATCAAAATATCAATATATGTTTATCAAAATTAACATATATCAAAAACAACAAAAAAATCCCAAACCGTTCATTAGATACAAAGACAAGTGTCCAGATATTTAAAATAGTCTTTAGTTCCATGTTTCCCTTGCTTTTGGATTTGGTTTGGATTTGGATTGCTTTGGATTTGATTTTCAGTTGTTTTCTTTTCCTGTGTCTTTTCTGTGTCCTTTCCTCTCTTCCTTATGGTTTCCTTTTTTCTTTTTTTTTTTTTTTTTTCTTGGTTATCTGATAGTGTTTTGTCTTGTGGTGCTGTTACAAATGCTTCATACCTGTATTTTTTTTTCTGATTTAGAGCCAACCAGTGATAGAATTGCCTGCTGCTCATAAGGTTCCATGAAATGACAGTAGGATTTTTTAATTCCATTGGCTATCTTTTGACATGCAGTAATGTCTAAATTAATGTAAATTTCAGAATATTGAGGGTTTAGTGTGAATGTTAACATCAACATCTTGAATTTTTACTTTTAAAGTGTTGTTACAAGGTTCAGTCAGCACTGAGGGTCTGATCTGGAGCAGTAGCTGCTCCAGGAGCTGCCTTGGAATGAGCTCCAGGATGAAGAGCTCTGGAAAGACCAGGATCTCTCAGCACACAGCCCAAGGTATTAGATTTAAAACAAAAACAACAACAGAAAAAGCACAAGCATCTAATCCTGACTTGATTAATTGTAATAAACTATATTTTTTTGTCATTTTGGGAGAAATATGTAGCCTTTGTTAGCATTCTACCACCGTACGGGCTGTGTCTTCTATGAAAATTAGGAGTACGGCCTGGGAAGTTTCTCAGTGTGTTTGTGCTCACTTCTATCACATGAAACTACCTCTTGTCAGCCATTTTCTATCCAAATGCTTTGATTCTGTAGGCATTTTTCCATCCTCGTAATAGTGATGGATCATTTTTTTCCCGAGTGTGGTCAGCTGGAAATCATCAAATCACAGTGATGGGAGTAGAGTCCAAAAATCTTTCCTAGTGCTTTATGCCTTGAAAAGCAAGGAGGCCATCACATATTTGGACGGTCAAAAGCTAAGGTTGGTGTCTGCAGAGTGCCATGTTGTGTATTTCTGATGCCTGTTTTAGGGCTGGTGCGAGCAGTTACACTGGACTTATTTGCTAGAGGCTTCTCTTCTGTGCGTGAAAACCATTTCCACAGTGTTTGCTGTGAATTCCAGCAATATCCTGGGACCTTCATAATTAGAGATTAATGTGAGGAAAGTTAAAGAAGTGATTTGGAGATGGAACAGCAATTTATTTAATATCCACCACCGATGTGTTTTAACTGTTTCTAACTCTTCCTTAGAGGATGAATACCTCACTATCAATATAGTGGTAACATCTATTCTATAAGCAGTAATTTTTTCTTTTTTTTTTTTTTTTTTTGAAGGTAGATTCTAAACTTGGAAGGTCCGATCGGAATAATTTGGCATCCTCAAAGATAGATGTGCCTGTATTTCATCATTTGGCTTTAAACACTAATTATTAAAACATGTTACAATTAATCAACTGAGATAATCATTTTACCAGGGGTGGTGTTGAGAGGTACATGTATTAATTTCTAAAAATATGCCTCTTGTAGCTTCCGCGTTCTCTTCTAAATTGGTAATTGGCATAAAATTAGTGTTAGTTGGCTGTCCTTTTCAGTGGCAAAAAAAAAAATCTTCCTTTTTCTATAGGAAGTTGTGTTATGTCTTGAAGTCTGTGAAGCCAATGTGTACGTAAGGTTATTATAAAGTTTTTTTGAGATAAGTTACCTATTTTAGGTATAGAAAGGTCTATTGGTTACTGGGATGTCAGCCCAGCTAACCTAGAAATAAATCAGCGTCTTTCCAAATAACCATTGTGTATAGTATAAGAATATCCGATGCAGAACATGAACTGCAAAATGGTTAAAAATCTGCATTTATCCTGTCAGCTTGAGGTAAACATATAGTATTGAATGAAGCTGATGCATTCTGATGTAAAAAATTGGTTTTCTCTTAAATTACTTTTGTTTTGCTGTTAGCAGTCCTAGCGTGTGCTTTAGGATCTTGAAACATCATGCATGTTATAAACATTACAAATTTTAAAGGTCATAATTTAATAAGTTTTTTTCAAGGGATATACATAGAGTATTACCTTAGACTTGGTACACGTGGATGTTATAGCTGTGTTATGTATCTATATATGTATGTATCTCATCAGCTTGGGGTTGCAGTAAAATTCTGATTTCAAAGTAGTGTTATGCCTGGCCGCTTGCTAAAATAATGCGTGTCGGGATATAATACAGTGAGGATATAATGCATGTCAGGATAATAATACAAGTATAATGGTTCTCTTTACAATAATGGTTTCATTCTTTAGTTTCAGCTTCGTGAAAGTTTTACGCATTTTGTATCCTGACCCGGTGCTCTTCGAAATTGCTGCTGACATCCGTGTCCGAGTTGTGACGAGAGCAGCATCTCTGAAAAGGAGCAGGATGTGGCATTCAATGGTGTGTAGGAGAGCAGTCCGTTCCTGTGGTAGTTCTGCAACGTTTGGAAACAGACTGCTGGATAGGATGGTTAACTGAAGATAAAAACAAATTTCACTTTAAATTCCAAATGAAGTAAATATCAGAACCTTAACTGGTAGCACATTTTGTTGTTATATGTATGCTCATTCTCTAAACAAAGCGCTTTCATGAAACTCTGGTGGGTCACAAAGCAGGGGCATACACAGGAATGCAGTAGTAGGTGGCATTTTATCCCGACCAAGGTATCAAAGGTGATGGTTTTCTTTGCTGAATGCTGGATCCCTCCAGTTGATTTACAGGCTCAGCCAGTGCCCGGAGTGCTCCATTCTCGCCACCCAGGTAACCAGTGTTGCCTTCAACCAAAGATATTTGCCTCCAGTGACGGGCAAGGCTTGGAAGGGCCACTGGCAGGTGCACGTCCATTTGGTTTTGGTCTTCAGCAGGGCCCCTTGAGTGACTAGATAGATTGTTGAGTGAGTGTCTGGGGGATGTTTGCTGCAGTTCTTGAGGGGGGGGATCTGTTGTGCAGCAAAATCTAGGCGCAGCAAGAGGCTGGAATGGGAATCATCAGGTGAATCGTCCTGTTGCTCAAGTTCTCCAAGTCAGAAGAAGGTTTCAGCATCCTCAGCTCTGAGGAACCCCGCAAATGGATGCTCAATCCTGTCTGAGACTTTCCCAGTCTATAGAGAATTATCCTTTTATTTAGCCTGGTTATGGTGTTTATCAAGCCTAGTTATAGATGAGGAATCTATTCTGTGGATATCCACCTCGAGTACGGGAAGAGATGTGTTGCTGAAGAACCTGTCATGGTGTTCAGCATAAGAAATAGGAAAGCATTCATACAATGGATTAACTGGCTAACTGTGAATATTAACAGAAATTTATTTGGAAGCCTTAAGAGTTGTGCAGCTGAAAAATATCAGCACTGGTCTGAAGCAGAATGGATGTGTCGTGGGCCAAGCAGAGGTGAGGGGCCGCTTTCACGGACGCCTGTGCTGTGAATGAGAGTGCGGGGGAGACAACAAGGGGCTCTGTCCTCAGAAATACCTGCCTTGTTTCTCTATACAGATTGTAAGGACCAAGGCTCTAGCTCACAGATACCAGTGCCTGCTGTGCAGGCCTCAAGAGGAGTGTCCCAGTGGAAGAAGACTTCTCTGCTCCCTCATCTCTACCAAGAACTTCTGGCATCTTTCACCAGTTGCTTTTAATGGTAGAGCTCTGCAGACCTACACTTCAGGAATTTTCTCTCTTCCCATTTTCAGTCGTATGGATTTCTTGCTAGGACTGAATACCTATTTCAGCAGAGTAGAAGCTGGGTATGATTCCCACTTATTGACGAGAAAAATCAGTAAATCAACTGTTGCAAGAAGATCAGATAAACTGCTATTAATTTTTGCTTTTTTAAGCACAGGCCTGTAAAGGCTTCATGAAACAAAGTGCTTAGAGATCTGTTTATAAGATCAATAATTTAACAAAGCATTTTAGACTCTGTAATATTTAATACTGAACACATGATAGATGTCTCAACTTAGTGTTGAACTGAACATTTTAAAAAATATTATTTGATTGTGGCGATTATAAGGAAGATGAAACTGGAACTTGTTGCAGACCCTACAATACACATGTAAACACAGAGTCATCTTTTCAGTTTAGTATTTTGAGGATGTATCATCTTCTGTGGCTTGCTGCAGCCATGTGAGCCAAGAATTATGCTATGAGATTCCAATTAAGCAAAGTAACTTTTTGCTATAGGTGTTTAAGTGAGCTCTGAACCGGGAGAAGGGGAAAGGAGTTTGTTCCTCTGCTTCAGTATTGAGGGATGAGGTTCATCCTTCATTTTATAACATGGAAAGTATTGTTGTATTTGAGCTCGGATCCTTGTCAAGTTTAGGAAGATGGTTGGCTGGCTGCGTTATAACCCCTTAGGGAAATGTTCCCTCCTGCGCTTTGCACAGATGTGGGAAAAACACTTTTTTAGTAAGGAGGGGATTCTATAGATTCGTAGTTTATTCTTTGGTTACTGTTAGAATCAGATGATCCTTAAATGTTCCAAAAAGCTTATGTTAAGCATCTAAGAAAGCCTTCAGGCTTGGAAGTCACTTTATGAAATAGGGATTTCTGTACTTGAAGTCTGTAGTAATAAAATGTGATTTAAAGATGTCATGCGAGTTTTTTTTTTGTTCAATTTGTTTTATATAGTCACTGTCAATCTAATGTTGATCGAGCTGTAGATTAGCTTGATGGTCATATTTAAATGATGTTTCTTGGATAGTTCTGTATGGGTTTACTGGATTATATTTGATGAACTACAAAGTTAGTGTTGACCTGAAATATAAGGCAATAACTGCCACTTCCATCCACGTTCGTAAGCTTTGCAGCTCAGTAACCCACTGCCAAGCCGTGCAAAACGCAGCTAACATCTGTTTGGTATTAAAACCTGCCACTGGTACCGTAATGGCTCATTCCTGTGAAAGCTGAGCATCGGTTCCTGCTTGTCCTTCCAGGGAAATCAGCAGGGGATAATCTCCGAGCTGGCAGCACGGCGACTTGTAAGTCATGCTATGACCCAGCCATTGCTGGGGGTTGGAAATTAAGGTAATGCCTTCGGGATTCCCTTGTTTTCATTCCCGGCTTCATTTTGCTAGGGCTTTTATTATTGTCAACAGCCCAAAGTGGTTTGGGCAGTTTGGCTTCTGCTGGGTTTTCTGGTATGGTTTTCCTTAGCATCTGCAAATATAGGGCTGCCTCTCTGAGAGACATGCACTCAGGCTAAAACAGTTAATTTTGTACAAGTTTGGCTGGTGCAAAGTCCTCCTCAGCTCTAACATGCAATGAGTAGACCTAGTAATTAGAGGCCAGTTGCCCAGTTCTGCCATAAGGTTTGAAAATAATCTGCAGAAGATGTTTTCAGTTTTGCTTTAGACAAACCATATATTCTTGTTACTTCTATGTGGAATTTCTAGAAAAATTCCATTTAAAAAAAGAACAAGGCAAAACTTGTTCTGACTTTTCTTTGGTTCGGGTGTTTTTGCGCTATAGCATTGTTTAGTTTTAAGATAAATTAACCCGTAGCTGAAGAAATGCCTTTCTAGGTTGTTGTCCAATACAGCTAGTGGGAAGGAGGTGTAAACTCCAAGCTAAACTCAGCTTGTGGATTCTGGGTAGTGCTGGGATTGAGTCTTTTCAGACAAACTGCTCATATTTGTGTATTTGCCATCCATATGATCCCCTCAAGGTAGGGGAAGGTAAGTGATGAAATTAAGAGGACATTTGCCAGTGTGACAGCTGCAGGAGAAAGTATCTGGCTTGACAGTTCCTTATTGACATATAAAATAATCTGTGAAAGCTGCAGAGGAATTTGACATGTGGTTCCATCAGCAGTGCTCTTGAGTCTGTCTAAAATATTGAGAGCAAAGCAGAGGTAAAAATGAAAGAACTAATAGTGTTTAATATGAAGGGAAGACGACTAAGGATAGACAGAGCAGCTTTCAAGAATGGAGGAATTTTTTTTTGAGGGGGGGAGGCATGAACAGGAAACACAAGAAATAATGGACTTGGATCACGGCAGGAGAGTCAGCTTATTCAAATCAAACCAAAGAATTTTTTTAAAGCATAATGATACAGAAACTCTGGGATCAGTTGCCTGGAAGTCCTATACGGTTTCTGTTATCTGAGACCTCAGGAATGACAGAAATATAGATGATCCGGGCTTGGGAGAGGAACGGGCCAGCTGACCTTTGGAGGTATCTCTTCCAGTTTCTTTTTCTATGGACCTAAGAATAGAATAGGACAACCATGAAAAGTGTCTGCATTTCTCTGTTTATTTTTTTTTAATGTGGCTTTTAATGAAAGAGATGCAACTTCTAGTCAATGTAATTTTATTTGACAGCTAACTGCCAGCAATAATTAGCATGGTTAACTACTCTGCAGCGTGAAGCTATAAATACTGTATATACTAGCGGATAATTTGCCAAGATTCAAGTTGTCTGTTGGTTTCAAAGTGCTCTTTAGTAGTCTGCAGTGCACGCGGGGCCCTTAGCAGCGCCGGTGCCTGCGGTGGGGTCATTGGTGGTGGTTTTTTAGGCGCTTTTGAAAATCTCTCCTCATAAAGCTCCTGCTTTTTTTATTCTGCATTTTGGTTTTAAAGATGCAAGAGGCAACTTTGGAGCATTTTCTTCCTGTGGGTTTTTTTTTTTCAGTCTGCTGCAGCCTGCTATTTTATGGAGCCTCTAAGTGCGTTTGTGTAAATGCTTATTCAGCCCTCATGAGCTTATTCATGACTCTATCGCTGAAGCATTTGGGAGTTCATTATGTTCATGCTTCCACATGAATGAAGTTGTTTTCTCGCAAAGTAGAGTTTTTAAAGAATTTTCTTGTTAACTTCCCAAGCTGTTGGCCTACTGTTATGTAATTCAGTAATTAGCAGTTATGTAATAAAAGCTCTGCGTTTGGGTATATTCTTGTTCGGGTGCGTGCACTGCTTTAGATGACTGAATCTCCTAACCTCCAGGGGAGGTGGTTGGGAATCCAGGGACAGGCCCCACTGCTGTGTTTGCAGCCTTTCACTCTATGCGCACTTGGAAGTGCCAAGAACTGAGTCCCTTGGGGTGTTTTCCCCCTAAAAATGAGACCTTTCATGAGAAAATGTCTTAAGTCTCCTTCCAGCGTAATCTAAGACATTGGTAGGAAACCAGATCGGACTCTTCGGAGGAGAATGACCCTATCTACTGGTCCCCTTGAAACATGTGCCCCAAAGTCTTGGTGATTGCATATATCTTTTTTTCTTGGCAGTAAGGACCCTTGTCTCTACAGTTTTATGCTTGAAGAGATTGATTTGGGTTGTCCCATGGCTTGTCTATGCAAACAACCCAGTGCTCTCTGGGATAAGCAGCTCTTCTATTCCTCGTGGCCCTGAGGCTCATATTTTATGAGAATCCAATTAAGCTGGATCTGAAGAGGTCTACCTGCAGGAATAACAGCTATCAGCACTGGCCAAATGAACACTGAATTAAAACAGGCACCCAATAATGACCAGGTTGTTTATTTGTGGTTCTATCAGCTACAAATATGTGCTTAAAGATCTTTATGCTTAACAGTAGAATTGCTTCGAAAGTGGCTGGACAGGAAAGAATTCACTCGCTGCTTGAAGAAAAAACCTGATATGGAGATGCCTAAATAATGTTTTAGCTGTGCAAATGCTCATGAATCCAAAGGTTTGCTAAGGCTCTTTCCCAGGTTGTTCTCAGCATGTGACTGACAGCTAAATTCTGAAATTTCTCTATTGGTGTGAGAAATATTTTGAAGACTCAAACATTTTTTTTTTCTTTTTCCCATCTGCCTCTTTCTCAAGGTCATCTTCCCAAAAGCTGCCCTTTTGGGTGATTTGCAGAGCAGACCTGTCTGCTTTGGGTTGCTAAAGCAGCTGGCGGCAGAACCGGCCGCTTCTGAGATGGGACGCGAGGCTCCGCGTGGGGCGGTGCGTTCGCGTGGCAGCGGCTGCGATTCGTGGGTGTCCCTGAGTTAATCAGAGGGATTTATACCTGTTGAAGATGAGATCCCTTTTTGTTTGTTTATTTTCTTTTTTCTTGTTTTGAAATTTCTCTAGAAGCAGGTTTCTAGATATTCAAAGAGCTGGAACTCTTTTCCAAGAAATTCTAGAGATGAATCAGTAAAATATCTTGTATTTTCCTCTCAGATGGGTTCTCCTTTTTTTTTTTTTAATACTACACATTATACTATTAATTAATAATACTATTACCTTTTAGAAATGTATTCTTTGACTATTAATAGACCATATTAGGCTGCCTTTTTTCCCTCAAGATCTTTCTAGTATAAAGAATTGATATAACATAATTTTAATCAGAGTAATAAATAGGTGGCATTATCTCATTATTCATTTTTCATCCTTTTTGTTATGTTTAGGTAGCAGTTAAGACTTTAATATATTAAAAAATAAACCAAAAATACCAAATAAGTATTAAATTATATCTTATAGTGCTTCACTGCTAACTTTTTTTGAGAAGCTGGAAAAGAATGCAGTGTGTTGTGTAAATGGTCTTGCACATTGCAATTTAGAATAATGAGTGTCTTGTATTATTAGAATTAATCATAAATTTACATTCCTTGGTTTTCATTCTCAGTATGTACATGGCTGCAGGGAAATTGCAGGGTGAAGTATACAGAGTCTCAAAAAAATTATTAAGTTTTGCTTTCTGCGCCTTGATTTTTGTCTAATCCAAATACTTTAAATTCAAGTTTGAACATATATTGTAATAGATATGTTTTCATTTTTGAATAAATGAAGTGTACTTGAAATAGCATGCCGGGACCTTTTGTAATTTAAGCATTTGGAGTGCCTAAGTGTTTCACACTGAGGAAGGTTTTTATGAATAAGCCGTTATTAAAGAGGAGGGGGAAAGGAATCTGAAAGAGTGCTTTGCTTTTTTGATCTCTTCCATCACTGAAATATTTGTAAAGGTAATATTTTATATTAGAAATGTTTGGGTTTTGTGGTAAAAGGGATATTAGAAAATAAAACTCTAGTATTCTAAAATGTGCCTGATAATCATTTTTCTGCTTAGATAGTCTTTGGAGAAATTGAAATTATGGGAGATTTGTGGACTTGGGAGGCATGTTTCATTTGTAGCTGGTAAAATATAGGGCTAGAGTGAGCTGAGGAGTAGCTTAAACTTGTGAAGCCTGCAGTGTGCTTGCTGGCTTGTGGAAGGACCTGAAGTCTGTGAGAAGCACCTGTATGTTTAGCTTTGTGTGTAAAGCTGGCTGGGAAGCCTCATGTTTCAGTATTTACGCTGTTTAAAGTAGTGTTTCACTGCTGTTGTTTTAATTACAGCAAATAAAGTGATAAACTGCCTAACAGTTGTACAGTCTTGAAACTGCGTATTGATTGCCAGTCATGAGCATAAGAATGGGTCTGACTGGGGGGCAATAAAGGGGTGGAAATAGCAAACTAGAAGAATTCATTCCACTGCTTTCAACAAGCATCCTTTGCTGTCTTTGGTAGCATGACTCACTTGGGGATTTTGCCATTAAAAAGAATTAAATGAAAAATTTTTTTTTTTAATTGTAGATTATTTGTTATGATCACCTATGATGTTGTTTGAATGAGTGGCTAACAATTTAATCAATAACTTCAATTAGTCTGAGGGTTAATTTTAGAATAGTAGGAGATACGGCGAATAAAGAAACAAAAGGAAGCCCTAAAGAATTTGGAAGTTGCAAGTTGTCCCTCCTGAAGGAGATAAGCTGTCTTTAGAACTCCTCAGCCCCTAGAACCGCTATCAGCGCTTTGCAGTTGTAGTTACCGGAACTTTTGAGGCTCTGGGTGTTCAGAATTCAAACCTTGGGGAGAACAAGACCCAAAAAGGGCCATAAGTCTCGTTGTGGACATTCAGAAGCATTTCTGCAATGCCGAGGAGTCACTGGTGAACGTCTGCTGCTCTTTATTTCCAGTTCTCTTTAGTAGAAACTGGAGATGATCATTTTTGTTATTGTATCTGGCTGCCAGTTCATTGGCGTTTGCCCTGTCAAGAAGTGTCTCAGTGTGGAGTTGCTTGTGTAGCACAGCCAGAAGTTGGCCATTGGGTCACCGTTGTTATGTATACACCTGTAGTGTTGCAGGTGGGAGAGTTTTTATTCTTTCAAATCACTTGGAAAAGGAGTGGGGAAGAAGAGGACACCTCAGATAATATGCACATTGTCTATGAAAATACTCTATGAGTTCCCAAAGACAGAGCCACAGAGCATAGCAAGTGTTCAAATTCATATAAAATAAATCAGATCTGCTGGTTACTATGATGACACTTTTTATTGTTTCATGGCTCTGTTATCAACAGGATTTCTGTCTTCCTCAATGTGCAGGATGGGTCTATTCCAGCTTGCTTATGCTTTTCTGTAGAGCCTGTTTGAAGTCTAGCACATCAGCACAGTAACAGAGGTTATTGCCTGTCAGTTCCTATCTCATTTTGCAAAAATGGGAATGTGTGTGGATTTTCCTGAAGTAAAGGCAAGATTCTAGTGGTAGATCCACTTACCTTGGAGCAGCAATGTGAGTATCAGAATTAAAATCAGAACATCTGTTTCTTGTGGAACTAATGAGATGAGTTTTCCTCCTCCTCCTCCTGCCCTGGTGCTCTGCTCTAGTACCAGGGAAGCTGGAGAATCCTTGGCTTTCCTGGGGCAGGGGTCAGTTCATTTCCCTGCCTGGGCGAGCTGTTCTCGAGCCCTCGTGCTCTGGTGTGTGCAGTGCAGCAGGCTGGGATGTGCCGACCTGCCCCGTCAGCAGACGGTCCCCAGGATGGACCATCCTCTTCCCCCTCTGCAGCACCACGACTTTCCTTCCTCCTCATCCACTCTGCTGCTTGTCTCACTTGTGCTGAACTCGCTCAGCTCACCAAGTCAGCAGCAGTCAATAAGGTTTTGGTTTATCTTGGTTTTACTTCCCTTTGAGCTATATTGATTTGCTGAATGTGCAGTCAAATGCCAAACTGCACGTGTAAGGGGATATAACTTTGTGTCTGGAAGGTGGAAGGATGACAATTGCCTCTTGGATGGCAGTTGAGGCTGTTCAGACTGACTTCCCAACCAGCTGACTGTACCACTGGAACAGGACACTAGAGCAGTGCTTGAGCAGTTCAGTACGTGAACCACTGCTCAGCATCTTGTCCTTTGAGAAATCAGGTACTAGGAATCTCTCATCAACTACTCCAAAGTTATTAAATACCTTTGGTCTTATGCTCCTTGTGCCACAGTTTCTTTGTTTTACAAATTGCAAAGCACCCTGCCTCACCATACACGTTTTATGAAGATAAAGAGATGTGTGAAGTGCTCAGGTACTACAGTGGGTAAGTGCCAGAGAGAAAAGCCCTTTAGGAATTTCTTTCTTCAGAGCAGGACTTGAATACTAGGCAATGAACAGATGAGAACCATTTGTCTTTATTTTGTGTGCTGAATAAGGCAGGATTTTTTTGAAAAAAATAAATACGTGTAATTAGTCTTATAACGTTTCTTCATATTTACAAAATTGCAGAGCATGTTGGTTTTTAATTTCAGTGTTTTCTAACTTTGGAATGCTTGATTTTGTACCCTTAATTATATTCCTTTAATCTGATGTAATTGTGTCAAATGAGTTTTCTGTGCAATAAAACATAATTGAAAAGCAGACTAAGAACAGAAGTCTCAAAACAGAATTTGTCATACATATACTAACCACATTATTTTTACCAGTCAATACATTTAGCTTGCATTTTAATAGAAGCTAAGTAGAATACAACTGATTCTTTGGTTGAATAATATGTGTTCATTGATTCTTTTATCTCCTTAATCACTTATGTCTTTAATACACAGAAGCTAACTGTGAGGGTTTTCAAAAAGCGAATCAATATAAAAGTAGAATTAAAATAATTAAAAATTTATGCTCTGAACAGTGACAAAGTGGTTTCAAATAGGCAAAGTTTCATTAACAGTGGACTATGTCTGGATAAGTTAGAAAAATGGTTTTTACAGAGAACGCAGGTTTTTGTACATGATGGCACAAACAAAACAGTGTGGCGAAGTAGAAGAAAAAGAGCAGAATCAATTGACTTGTGCTCAGCATCATTCTTCTAGCTCGGTTTCCTGCTGCTCATCGTAATTTTGGATTCTCATGCATTTCAGCCCAGCGTTTCTGCCCTTTTTCCATTCTGAACTTGCTGCAAGAGCTGCCTGGAGCATGTTCAGCTCCTGACCAGCCTCCTGGGCAGGCTCCGTGCATTCGTTTTCAGTAATTGGAAGGGCAGTGATGGTTCTGCTGCTTACCAGGCTTTTTGCCTGCTTCTGGCTGCCAATCCAGGTAACTTGTTGGAAAGGAACCACCTCAGACGACTTCAGCATTTTGCAGAAAGCAGTGAGATTATCTAAAAATATTCAAGTCTGACAGTTGAACTTCCAAAGCAGGTTATTCAAGTTGGCTGTACTGCTAAATGTAAGGAGGCAGTGCTCGTTTTACTATTCCATGACATACAGATAATTATTATTAGACTAGCATTTATTATTATATATGTAATATATGTATAAAATATATAATTATATATAAACTAGCATACATAGCATCTATTCTCAGATGACAAAAATGGTTCTCACAACAGTATCCTGCTAAATCAGCAAACAAGTACATGTTGCCACCTACTAGAAATAGGAAACTATTCCAGCACACTGCAGGAGAAGATCTCTAGTTGCTCCGTGTACTGTAAGCTCCTTGTCCAGTCTGACAAAGTTAGAAAACAGAGGAACTTTGCAAGTCTCCGGATTTGTTTATGATGAGACATTAATTTTTATCATTCCTGATCAGATTCCTGTAAATACTTTTGATCTATAAATATGACTCCCTGTGGAGGTCCTCCAAGCTGACTTAAGACATTCTTATTCTGAAATGTGAGCAGCTGTGCAGAAAATAATTGGGATTACTAGTCAAGGACTGCTATTTTGGAGTATTCCCCATGTAAACACGATTTTGGTTATCCTACTCTACTATTTTCCTCTCTTGTTTCCTCTTGTTTTTACAGTATCATATTGTAGCTGCTTGAGAACATCAGGGAAGAGTCAGAGAAGGGTAAAGAATAGAGTTTCTTTCTGCAAGGGAGCCTCATCCCCGTCCCGTCCTCCCCAAAATGATCTGTTATCAAAGCAGGGATCAGAGCACAGTCAATATGGTTACATCCCACACAGCGCTATTACAGAGTAATCATCGTAGGACTATAAAGAGCTTGAAAAAGCAAACTGTTAAATGTGCCCAGTAGTGACCCTTGAAGCACTTACTATTTTCTCTCACAGCAAATCTTGTGATGTACTTTATACCTAGTTTATAATCTCACTTTAATTTTCATTCCATTCCTGAAACTCTGCCATCTGTTATGCCTGAGTCAGTCTGATGTGCTGTACAAAGGAAAAAAAAAGAAAAGTTTTGACATTGTACAAGAAAATAAAGAGTAAAGATTTAAATTTAACCTCTCAACATGTTCAGGCATACTCCCAGGGTCCAGATATTTCTGCTTAGAAGACATAGATTTACTTTATTTTCAGATTTTTCTTGAAAATCAGCACTTGGAGTTATTATTATTTGTTTATTCTGGTTATAATCTCTCTTTCTTACTATGTCTCTCATTAGTCTCTAGTTACAGTAGTTACATACTATGGAAAGCCCAAGGCTTGAATGAATTTTCCTTTGTACTTCAGGTCTGAAATAGGAAATGCTTTGATCAATTCTAAATAGCAACTTAACATTCTTAAACTTCTTAAAAAAACCATAAATGAACTATCTATTTGATTAACAGATTTTCATTCGGTCAAAACCTTAAGTCCAAATTTAACTATTTAAACCCAATTGTCCTATTTTTGGAAAATACCCTAAGGAAGAACCTCAATTAGTCAGAACGCTGACCACAGATCTTACTGAACAATGTCATTCTTACATAAGTGGGGATCTCTACTGCATTCTCAAATTAATTAAAAAAAATGTAAGCAGTGAAGTTGAAGGCCAGTAATTATTTCTGTTTAGAAATTAATGTACACCATCTCTGCTTACTCATAACTTTTATAAGGGACAAACTACTTCTCTGACAGTTTACATCTTACGAGATTTTTGTCTCCACAAAATTGTTTTATTTGGTTTAATTTTCTTTACAGAATATCTACTCTCTGCCATCATTCTATTTTTTATTGTTAGAATAGCTGTACAATGGCTAAATTTGGAAATATGTATTTGTATCTGCAGTAAGCATCAGCACATGAAGTACAGATAGTGTCACAGATGGAAAATCTACCCACAGATTGGGGAAATACCGATGAGTAAGAGACAGAAGGGAAAGAAGTATTTGATCCTAAAATTTAGAAAAGGCTCATTGCAAATATGGCACATTGATGGTTTTGGTTGCCTTTGAAGTCTGCTTCTTAAATTACGAAGGTAGCAGCTTAAAATTCAGCTCTCAAATCACAATGTACTAAAACATGGCAGAGGAAGAACAGTTGGTTCCATTCCTCGTCTCAGCCTTCCCAATGTGCTTCCCATGTCTTTCAAAACTGAGTCTTAATTTTTAAAAATTGCTTTCAAAATATGTGAAATACTTTAGATAGTTTGACTTGTTTTTTTTTTCTTTGAAATCCCCTCAGAAGCAGATGCCAAAGGCTCAGTCTCAGCTGGGTGTCCTGTTTCACAGAGCATAGTCAGTCTTTTGTATCTGCTCTCCCAGGCCCTTTCAGGCCCTTTTTGTTCTCGTCTGTGCCACAGCTCACGTTTACCTGAAAGGATGCAAGATGTTTGCCCAGGAGACTTTTGGCAGGTGAGGGGTGTGCTTTTTTCTCTATCTGCAGCTAAAGCAAAGTATTTTGGGATTCTGTATTTAAAATATGAATGGCATTATATCTTTCTTCACCTTTTCTTATTTATTTTTATATATATAGATATATATATATATATTTAATGGGGCTGATAGTTAATCTTGTGAAGAGTCTGGTTTTATAGTTGATCTCTGATCTACTTCTTGCTCATCCACAGAGACACAAAGTTTTCTTGGATTGGTAGAAGTTTATGAGCTCCCACTCATAAACTGATACGGCCCACTGATAAAGCCCTTCCCCGGAGTTTGAATGGACACTCTTCCAAATGTGAGGGAGGCATTTTGTGGCAGAAAGCTCTGAGATGCTTGATTGAAAATCTCACAGGTTTCTTGAGAGAGTCTGGCTTTATGGGCTTAGAGAAAAAGGGATGAACATACTCAAGGTTAAGCCTAGCAAAGTCTGCACCAGGATGCTGCAGGCTAGAAGAAGGGAGAGTCTGTATTTCCAGGTCAAAGGAAAAAGCAAAAGAAGGCATCTATTACCAATGGTCTAAGCTAGAATTGTAGTGATTGTACTTCTATAAATTACGAAGAAGCATCTCTGAATGTGCAGTGTTCAGATGGACCTAGTTTGAATGTGAGCTCTTGCAGTGGCCTGCAGTTGGCTCCAAGCCTAAATCCTGCTTGTGATGGTGGTGATGTCTGCTCTGATGAAGAGTTTCCCTTTCCCACTGCTCATATGCATGCTTGCACTCAGCTAAGAAAAGAAGAACCCCACCGCCAGACTTCATGCCCAGGTGACTGAGATTTTGTTCTGCCACAAGTCAATAAATGAGAGTTGACCTTTGATTGATTGATTTAATTCTGAAATTTTCTTACAGACAGAAGCTTTGGAATAGATATGGATGTGGAAGCAACTTTGCAACTCCTGCTTTTGCTTGAATAGCCACCATCACTGACATCCTTTCGGTTTAATTATGGTGTCTCTGTAGGTTTAGGGAGATGTTACAGTGCCAGACGCTCAACAGCTGAAAACTGGAGACAATTTTCTCGACTGTAGAACTTGCATGAGAAAATCTCTTCCTGCAGTAGATGGATCTGATGTGAAAATAGGCTTCCCGTGGCTAATGTAGAAAATCTTGCTGAAGGCAAATGTCTTGTTAAGACATGCGAGAACTCCTGCAAATAGTCCTTGTGCGTTAGAGTCATTGCACTCTTATTTGTAAGGGACCTCTGGAGCTTATCTTGTCCAATCTCGTGTAAAGCAGAGCTGTTCCCAGGACTGGATCAGGTTGCTGTGGCTTTGTGCCTAGTTTCGAAAACCTTCCAGGGTGGAGATTCCACCTCTTCCTGGTAACCTGCTCCACTGCTGCGCTGCCCAGCCGTGCGCTGAAACCACTTGCCCTGATGGCGGCTCTGAACCTCCCAAGCTGCAGCTTTTCCCTCTTGTTCCTGCTCTCTGCTCCTGAGGTGAGTTTGGCTACATGATCAATGTTTTTCCCCTTAAAAAAACTGCAGGCTGTTATCAGGTGGTTTCTTATTCTTTTTGTCAGATACTACTGGGCTCTAGTTTCTTCAATTTTTCTGCTTTTCCCTGAGGTGTCTCAAAGCTATGGAGGATTCACAGTGTCAAGTGCAGAGGGACAGTAATTTCCATGAAACTGTTGCCAGCACTTCCCCACAGGTAGCCCTGTACATGGTTGGCTCTATTTGGGATGAGGGGACTCTGCTGGCTCACGCTCATTTTGGACCCATGGCGGTCGTATTTCGGCCCTTTCAGCAGAGCTGTGCTGATGCATGGACTCGTTCTAGCCCAAATGTGGAGCTTTTTCCACTTTGTGCTGAGCCTCAGGAGGTTTCTGTCGGCCAGTCTTTCAGTTTTGCAAGGTCTCTTCGGGCTGAAGTTCTGCTCTTCAGCATACCAGGTCCCCTCTCCCCTGGGTTGATGTTGTCACTCAGTTTGCTGTAGGTGCCAATCCCTTGTGGTTGACTGCCGAAGCTGTTGCCGAACGGTGTCTGCAGCACTTGCTTGGCCTATTGCCTGCCCCCTGACCAAGCCACCAAGTTCAGCTCTTCCAGCTTAGTGGTCTGGCCAGTGTGCAACCCATCTAACTCCTTTATCCAGCTCAGGCACCCTCAGCTTCCAGATGGGAATACTGGGAGAGCTGGTGTGCCAATAGCCACTTTTTCTTACCGAAGAAGTTGGGGTTGGTCAAGCAGGTCGACTGCAACTGGTTACCTCCCTGTCCTTGCTCTGCTTCTGCTTTTGTTTGTACTTTGAGACAACTGTCATACTGGTACATGCTAAAATGTGATCATCTCAGTGATGCTGAGTCTCTTTCTGCACTGGTTCTTTAATACGAAGAAGATGTTTTGTTTGGATTTTGTATGAGAACCTGGAAAAATCACCTAAAGAATATTCTTTGTTTTTTATGAAGTGTTTGTGCAAGCTAAATTGTAAGTGAAGTATGCAGAAGTCATTAAGTTAAAGTGTCATACAGAAAACTGCATGTTAATACTTAGTGCTAAGTAATATCAGTAGTGTAGAACTATAACTTGGGAGACTTTGTAAAATTTCTCCTGGAAACAAAAAAAAACCCAACAAACGACTAACTTTTTGCATTTTCAGGATTTGTTAGAGGGTATGGATGTATAATGTATATATTTGTGAAAAGTTTCATGTTAAATTTTAAATACATTTTCTAGCTTAATGTTTATGGTCTTATATCCTGCTAAAGCAACCTTGAAAACTAGAGGAAAGTGGGAATTATGTGGAAAGAGAAAGAACAGAATTTGCCTTTAGCAAAACATCTTTACAGTAACAGCTGCTCTCAGGAGAATTGCAGGATATTCATAAAATAGTTTTTTATCTCTGTACCACTAAAGAATCACTTCCATTGACTGGGATATACAGGAATATAATATTAATTTTCTGATAAACAGCTACATTTTCCCAGTTGAGGGTATTTGAATAGCATATTCTTTTGTAGAGTGAAATGTAGCAAGGGCTAGCAATAGCAATCAGGATGTATTGCATCCTAAGTCTGAAAAAGAGGAGTATTTTTCAAAACTTTTCTTGGTGGGTGCCTACCTGTCATTGTTGGCAGCACTCGCATGTTTCATTTTATTTTTATTTCAGTGATCATCTTTTTCTGTTTTATGGGACACTAAGTGAAGTGTTATTCAAAGCTGAATAAAGTTACTGATTCTGTTTTTTTGCAAAACGTTAAAATTAACCTTGATTTTTCTGCTTCCCGATTTGTATGTTAGGCCTCTCCTATATAAATGCCACTGGCAAAATGTTAAAGCACAAGCCTGGATCTTACAGAGTTTGTAGTGCACATGTTCTGTTCTTAAACTCTTGCTAGATATTATGACTAGTGAAGAAAAATAAAATGAAGTGAGTAATTCCAGTCTTTCAAATGCTACGATATGCTAAACCTTAGCTAAAAGCCTGTTTAGAATTAAATACTTGGGAAGACCTCTTAGACACGGTAGTAAAAGCATGGAAGTCCTTGTGGTTGTGTCTCTTGAATTTCCACTCCCGGCCATTACATTACTGATGTTCATAAAAGCAGTTGTATTAATCCTTGGCTGCTATATTAAGCTCACTTAAAGCTGTGATACTTTGTGAAGGACCCAATCTATTACTCCTGAGCAGAAAAAGAAGAAAAAAGAAAGATAAAATAGCTTAGGAGCACCTTAAGTTTTGGTTCCTATTTTCTTTTCAGATTGCATTGTATGAATTTGCGCTCCAGAGTTTTGCTTGTATTTGTTCTGATTGCTTGCTGTTAGAGATTAAACATGTGAATCTTGAATTTTGCAAGCTACTAAGCGTAGAATAAGCCATTGCTTGAATATACATTTAAAGTTCTTGTTGAATTTATTCAAAAGAGGTTTGCTGAGTAAAGCAGTGCTGACATATATTCTCCTTTGATGACCTTTCATTCTGTGCTTCTACCATTACCTTAAGGATGGCTTCAGCCCCCTTTCTGAGCCCTTTTTGGACAAGCGTAGTTCAACTGTAGAAGATTGATGTGTGCCCTTCACATGGAACATCTAGTATTAAGTTTGTTTTTAACTGAGTTTTTCACTGTATGTAAGGCCTCGGGACAAAGTTCTACTTTGTCAGCTTTGAACACTTTATTTGGCAAGCTTTTTTGATATCTACTGCCATAAGGAATGAGAAGAGGATATTCCATGGGTGTGTTGTACTGCCAATTTATAAAGAAGGAAGTCCCTTTTACTATCAGAGCCAGTGTAATGAATCACTTAAGACATCCTGGGGACATTAAGATGACTTAACAGGTCTTTCATGTCTCCAAGTTGTACAACAAGGACAAGTCATCTTGGGTGGATGCAAATGGTGTCCTGAAATATCTTTGGTAGTTTTTACTTTTAAAGGTGACAATTTAAGGTGTGCAACTATAAGAACATACGATGAGAACATATTGGGAATTATTCTTCTAAACACTTGAAGAATTAATGCTTGTAATGGAAACGTGGGTTAAATGGGCCAAATCTTCAGTTTGATAATTGATTATTTTGTTTGTATATCCAAGTAGTGAACTGCAGAACAGGTTTGTTGGTTCTCATGCGTCAAAGACTGTGTTTGTCTGCAACTAACACTTTATTAATCCATTAACATTTTGCTCAATGATATGTCGCTATAATTAGACATCTTTTTTTTTTTTCTGGATTTCTCCTGATTGCCCTGTTCTACTCAATCCAGAGTATATCTCATTTTATCGAAACAAGCATGAGGAACTAATATCTGCAATATTTCCTCATAGGAGGAATCCTTGCAAAAGAATTTAGTTGGAGTTGATGGAATGAATCATAGAAACTAGTCACTGCTTTTGTCTATAACTTGCAAAGATCTTCCAGTCTTGTAGTATTTGGGGTTTTTCTTGGGATGGGACAGGAGAGGAGCAGCAAATGTATGCTAGAATGCTTGGATCAGGAAATATTACAGCTGAGTTTTAGGATTAAGAGAAACACTTCTGTCCATGCAGAAGTATGGAAACACTACAGGAATTTCTGGAGTGAATTACAGTTTTTAACAAGATTCAGCACTATTGCACTGTAGCTTATAATGGGAAGTAATGAAGAACATACCCTTTCACAGTGGTTCCCAGTTAGACCTAAAGCTTTCTGTTTGTGGCTGAGAGAAACGTGATGGATGGGAAGGAAGCTGAAACAAAAGGTAAAAATGAAATAGAGTTAAGTCTTTTCCTGGAATAGAGAAAATAACATTGCAAGTGTGATAAATACATTTCTGATGTCTTTTCCTTGAAAAAAAGACCCCCTACTCTTAAGCAGGCATGTGTGTATTGTCTGTGAGTAGAAGAGAGCTGAGCTAGCATGACTGTCAATAGGAGAGCAGACAGTAAATATTTTAAGAAGAAACATTGTTGTTTGGAACAATTGGTGTGGGGTTTCTATCAAACAGCAAGGGACTTTTTTACTGCCCTGCTCACTTTTCAATTTACACTATGAGACAGGAAGGTTGTAATTGTTGTAAAACGACCTGAGATTTTGAATGCCCTGAATGTTTTCTTGGGATGTGCAGATGCAGCTTCTCTTGGTGGCAGTGTGAGGTTTTTTTCAGACAGCAATATTTCAATATAAACGTTGCGTTTTTTTTTTTTTAAGGTATTCCGTATAAAGCACTCTAAAGTTGATGAAATTGTGAATTTATTTGAAAATTTGAAATATATCTCTATTAAGATGATTATATCTGATTAAAATGTCTTTATTATTTTGTAAGTGCGCTCAAAGTGGAATCTTAACTTTTCTTTAAATTTGTTGTGTTCAAATGAGCTTAAATCAGTCCTTGTAGATAGGCATTCATAAAGATGCAGTTGTTTATTATACATTTGATGTCTTGGGTCTTTATAAAGAGATTGTTTTTTATTTTTGTTTGTATTAGTCTCTGTGGGGACCTCAGTTGCTGACTTGGTTAAGGGCTGGGAAAAGGTATCATCTCCAGTCTGATTCTGTTACTATCACATGGAAATAAATACATTAGTAGGAGAAAAGGCATCTCACATTAGATGAAGACTGGCACTGACATTAATCAGACGCCTTTTTACAAGGTGATGTAAAACTAGGGAAACCTGGAGTGTCTGTTCAGGTCCTGGGGCTTTAGGTTTTGCTCCAATTTCTTGTTCAGGCTAAAACTGTAGACAATTTGACAATACTTTGTCTGTAAGTCATTGTTCTTAAATCTAAGAGAACTTAGGAACCCTTGGGCAGAATCCCTTGGATCTCATGTTACAGGGTACTCACTTTTAAAGCCTGTGCAATAAATGTGAGATTGCCTGCAAATCTACTCGATATAGCAGACTGGGAGTCCACCTTGTAGAGAAGAGAGGAGTTGCTCAGAGTGGTGATTTTTATAAATGACTGAAGCTGGTTGCTCAGAGTTTTATCTTGGGAAGGTTTTATGTAGATTTTACTACTGAGAGCCAGCAGCGGTGCTGGTGTTTTGAGCTCCTTTTCCAAAGGCAGGGAATACATTATCTTTGTCAGTTACAGTTTTGGCTCCTGAATAAAATAAGTCTTTCTGACATGTTTCTGTGTGTAGGAATCTTCAATTTTCCCAGTGACCTGTTCATATTTGCATCTTGCATTTGGGAGGATGCTGTTCAGCAGCGTTACTGCAGGATATTTGTAGTGAGGCGACAAACCTAATTAAAGTCACTGATTTCAGTGTGATTAAGGTGATCATTTCACAAAATTACTACATTCACATAATGGCACCATAACATGCCCTTTCTTTGCCTTCCCTCTCACAACGCTCTTTGCCATTGCATAATAGAGCTCCCTGTGTTCAAGGCTCTGCTTTGCATAGCAGGGGCTCTCCCTTGACCATCTTGAGCTTCCCTGGTGGTTCCTAAGGCAGGAATGGCTTTGCTAGGAGGTCAAAATCAAGGTGTCCACCCAGTGCTTCTTTGGGATCACCTTTTATTTTTTATTTTTATTTACTGTTTTATGTATTTATTTAACCTGGTCCATCTCCATCATTGCGGAGCCCTTGCCTGGAAGGTGAGGTTGGCCTTGGCCTTTGAGGAAGTCCTTGTGATGTTGGTGGCCAAATCTGTGATGAAGCACTGCAAGGGCACCCTTTGTCTCTCTCTCTCTTTCTACCTCTTCCTTCCCATTTCTGCCCTTTGCTTCTGTAATCTTGGCTTGGTTTGGTCCTGTGGAGATTTCAGCTGCCTCACTTGTCTGACCAGCCCCGCTATGGAAAGACCATAGTGCAGCTGGCACTGAGTGATTTCTTCATTCTTTGGCAGCAGGTTGGCAAAGAAATTGTAATATTTGAGCTTTGTTATTGGATCCCTTATCTGCTAAAAACATTCTCGTATTCATTAAGAACCTGCCTTGCCCTTCTGTATTGCAGTTCTCGGAGCTGAAATCGGAGCTGTTCATTAAGCTGCTGCAAACGAGTACGGCAGGTGTGTAAGTTGTGCTCGCTCCCGACCTGGCAGGGGCTGAAATCTCAGAAACGCCCAGGGGAAGCACCTCGGTGCCACCAGAGGACTTTTGCTGTATTCAGGAGAGCAACTGGAGCTGCTGTTGAATGAGACTGAATGTTCTTACAAGCAGTGGGCTCACAGGGGCTGCTTATTCCGAGCTCTGTCACGGGCAGTTCTCTGAATCCACTGGGTTTTGGCGTAATAGTGAAGTTTGAGGCGATACCTTTCGGGGCAAAAACATCCATTTGCAATTTAAAATCTACCAATAGTGCAAAATCTGCTAGTTGTACTTAAACTGTTTCTGTGGCTAATTATCCTCACTTAAAGCCAGCATGCTTTGCAATTTTGAATTTTTCCGTTACAACTTTGAGCTTTTTCAGCTCCTACTTTAGGAGCTTTGCTTGTTAGATTAAAAACCTGTGTTATTAAGTTTCTCTACCTCATTTAAGTTGTTAGTGACTATGAGCAAGTAAATCCATAACCTTCTCTTTGATAAACTAGACAGATTGAGCTGCACTTCTCTCTTCTGTTGGACATTTTTCAATTTTCTGAGTGTCCTTGGACCTTTTCTCAGAACTACCTCATTTTTAAAGTCTTACTGAAGTGTAGACTCAGGTCTCTTCTAGTCCAGCAATGGTGAGACTGCTGCTTTAGGCCTTCCTGGTTTTGTTTTCTACTTGTAATATGCACACACCCAAGAATTGCACAGTAATACTATGCAAAGAAATAGTAAAGATGTATTTGTTGCCTTATCCGCAGCAAGTGGGTCAACAACACACTTAGAAATGTTGTCCCACTGGCTCCTTTTTCTCTGCATTGTATTAGGTCTGCTGCTGCTCTGTATCTAATATCTTGATGGTTCAAAACATCTAAGAACATCTCGGACAGCCTTGATTTTTTTTTTTTTTTCTGAAAATTTATACTAGCCTCCTTGAAGATGGAAAAAAAATCTCCCAGCAGATATATAAAAACAACAAGTTATCAGAGCGTTCTGAAGAAAAGGAGCTGTACGGTGTGGCGGCCCTGGCGCCATTGCTGTGACTTCAGAAATGAAGGATCCTGAAATTGCTTCCTCCCTCTGTGGCAGACCAGGACAGAACTAGTCATGCAAAGCTCTGTAGATGATTTAACCGTTCAAAAAGCACGTTAGTTAGGCTACTTCCCAGAGTTTTCATAATGATTCAGAGTGTTTCAGACTCTCATGTTGATTGGCAAGGATATTTTTGGTCCTCAAACCATGAAAGATCTGCTCGCTCATGTTTGTGTGAACTTTGGTTTCCTCCCTTCGTGTAAAGTTGGAGCAGAGGAGCTAAAGAAGAGGCAAACTTCAAACACGGTTCCCAGTTGTGAATTGTGGATTCTAATTTTCACTTTTAGAATGAGGAGCAGATTTGATAAATTCAAATTCAATATCCTTTTTAAAAGAAGTCTTTTTAGAGGGGAAAAGCTTTCTGTGCCTTATATTCAGTTATATCTGCTATTCATTATCCTGAGTAATTTTTTAAAATTGTTTCCCTTTTTGTCAGTCTCTTCATGATTTTTTTTAGTGGTTTTGTTTATCCTGGTTCTTCATTACTGCTAATTTCAGCTTCCCAATGTTGATAGTTGGCTTTAGAAATACCTTAAAAAAAAAAAAAGAGAGAGAGAGAGAGAAGGAAAGAGAGTATTTATGTGGAATCCTTTCAGAAATCTTATATTGTGTATAAAAAGTTTTGAATAACAATTTCTGACCTCAGCAAGGAAAAGAGCTGCAGCCTTTGAAATTAAAAGCAAAGTGTTTTGTTATTGTTTTGTAAAGAGCAATATATGTTTGAATGCAAAGTGTTGATGTACAGACTACTGCTTAATATAATAGAAATGGTCTAGATTTCTCATCTTTCTAGTTAATCTGTTCCGGCCACCACGTTTAATTGTAGAAATTTCTAACCAAGAAATTAATCTTTTACTTCGCTGTTTAGTGATCCTATACTTTTTCCTTGGCAGTTATAAAATAGCATGAAGAAGAAAGTTATCCACGTTAATTGCTCTGCTTTTTAAAAATGTAGAATCTTTCTATGGTTTTTCTTATATAGTTTTTTTCTACTTTTTTTTTGTCCCTTTAAAAACTTGAAAAGATTTAATGGTATTCTTGAAGAAATAGTCTTTTCTGAAATTCCTTTTAAAGTTGCTTTTGTTCTAATTTTAAGCTTTGCAATAAAACTGGAGAACTTGTCCATTAATTCTATATTAATTATTTATGCTTTTCTATTATGTAATGTCTTGGTTATTCATATGTTTCCATAATAGCTGTCGACATGTAGTTTTGGAATAATGTCTTATTTTGTCTACACTGCCTAGTGCTAGAGAAGTTAAAAAAAAAAAATCTTGAAATAATTTATTGAAGCTAATTTTCTGAAAATAAATTTGGCTGGAGTATTGAACCATTTAAGAGAATTGCACAGACAAGGAAAGCAAGACTGTGAGTAATATAAATTAATCATTGATCTGAAAAGCAGACATAGGTTTTAGCTTTTGTTTGGAGGTATCTTATTTCTGCACTGTGTTTGAACAGGGGATTCAGATTTTAAACCAGTCATGCTTGTGAATGACACATGCATTGACTGGTACAATGCCAAAATTAGGAAGCAGCTGGATTTAAATAGCCAGTAAAGTCATAAAAGCATCTATTGCATAAACCCATTAGGAAATTTGTAATGAAGGTAGTTGCTAAGTATCAAGAGACTAAATCTAGACGTTATTTTAGATTAACTCGTGTGCATCAGCTGATCAGTAGTAAACATCAGCCTGCTTTTAGATCATGTCAAACACAATAAATAGACTCAGCTGAGAACCTTGTTATTTATACTATCTTTTATTTTTTAATGAAATCTTGTACTATTCAAGTCATCATTTGTCCGTTCAACTGCTTTTTTCCTATTTTTTTTTCTTTTTTTTTTTCTTTTTTTTTTCTTTTTTTTTTTTTTTTTGGGAAAAAATTTGATTGGCATGTGACTGTAAACCCTACTGGTATCACCTGCCACCAGGATCTTGTCATCATTGGAATGTGCTTTGAACAAAGACAGTTTGCAAAATTGGAATAGGAATATTTCATAATCCAATTAAATGTTGTTTTTTTTAACCTCCATATATAATAGTTTCTTTGTATGCATTTCACCCAGCTTTATTGGCAAATATGATTCTAAAAAGAAATTTATTGTTTGAAAATAATGAATTTCAGCAGCTGACCATCATTTTTTACAGCCAGGTATAAAGTATTTATTCCATTCTTCCCTTATTTTTGAGTAGATACCTTTTGTTTCTGTAAAGCTCTGGTTCTGGCTTTTGTTTTACTTCTAGAAATGTTCTATAAAAATGGAAAACAAGTAGAAGTGTTAGTTTGAAAAGTTTTCCTTCATTATAATTGCCCCTGTTTTGTTTGTTGCATTTGATGAAACCTAAGTTTGAAAGAAAGTGGGTTAGTTTTCAAAAATTCATGTTTTAAAAATATACAATATTAGATTCACAATGTTTTCTTTAATTTTCACATGCAGTATAAAATAATTATTCTCACTGATAGATGTAATGATAAATTGTTTCATGTGGAAAGAAATAATTGCTGCAAAAGGCATTGATTTTTTTAAATTATCCATAAAGCACCTGTATTTATTTTTTAATAAATTTTTGAAGCATCAATAGCTGCTATTGCTCTTCAGAGGCCAAAAAGATGTATTTATTTGAATATTATCTATTTAATTTGATGGAATGACAACCAAGAAGAAAGTTTCTTTGTAATTGAGACACTCAACAATAGTTCTTATAATTGGTTTTAGTCATGGCTTTTAGTGTGTAATAGGGGTCAGATATTGATCTTAGTAAAATAAAACTTTCTATGGGGATCATTAA
The DNA here is from genome assembly GCF_003342845.1 of Nothoprocta perdicaria. Classification (NCBI taxonomy): domain Eukaryota; kingdom Metazoa; phylum Chordata; class Aves; order Tinamiformes; family Tinamidae; genus Nothoprocta; species Nothoprocta perdicaria. Next base: position 1,827,947 of record NW_020454538.1, on the reverse strand, counting down.
ATCATTTATTCTATGCTGGCATCAGTGTAAGTTATTACTTAACTTGTCATTGTAACAGGCAAAATTTCCTTTGAAATCATTTACTACTCTATGAGATTTTTAGCTGTACTAATTAATATGATTATTGGTAAGTGAAGTTACTTCCTAGTAATTAAATATCTAAGGTGACTTTTGGGATCTCGTGCCTTTATCCATTAATCTATCATTTACGGTAATAATATCCAAGATGTATCAATTCAATCTTTATAGACTTGCTATTAATTTACACCATAGCTTCTGCAGTCTGTAAGATGCGCAGCAAAACGGAGCCTCTCCATCCCCACTGTTAGCATCACAAATTGCACAAGGTCTGTAATTTATTTGTGGTTTTTTTTTTTAAGGATAATAAGATCTTTTATTCTGTTTTTCCTTATTTTCAAGTGTAATATTTTTAGTGAGCAATGAGAATTAGAAGGAGAATGAAATTAATTAATAATTAGCTTTAGAAGCAGTGGTTTACATTATTATCTGTTTCTTGGTCAGAAAAGGAATGCATTAAATGCAGCATTCTAGATTGGACGTGGAGTGAAGAAGAAGGGTCTTGGGCATTACCAAGCCTGAGCAAATGTATCTTGAAATGCTCAGATAGAATATATTATAACATTATATAACACAAATGTGTCAAGAAGGATTATTTTAAATAGCTTTTGCCCTTTATTTTTAAAGGATTTGAAAAAGTTACTTGTACTTACTGATAAAAATATTTGAATTGCCAATAAGTGCAACTTTTAAATGAAGTGAAACACTTCTGCAGTATTAGTTGAGGTCTAAGGTTGTTGAGCTTCCCTTACAGAAGTGAAATATATGCTTAATATTTAAAAGCTAAGCAGTGCTCCACAACTGTTTGCAGTGGTGCTTGGCTCTTTAGTTGTTGTAAACAAATTATAAAGGTGTTTTTATTTAATCTCATTATGAATATTCATTTATGGAGAGCCAGACATATGATAGTAGGCCAGCATGGCACCTTACACACAGGTTTTGAAGCATCAGGTAGCAAACTTTGTTTTGAGCTGTTTGAGGAACTGCTGTCACGGAATTGATGGTCCAGCATTCCCAGCAGCAGTGCTGGACTGTAGTGGTCTGCAGGGAGTGATTCCAGCACTGAAATTCTGCACTGAAAATGTGGTTATGGAAAGAAAACAGTGAGGAAGGAGGGGGTTTTGTCATGTAGCTGCTAACTGCATTTTTTCTCAATTACAGAATGACTTGGATATAACTTAGAAGGATCTTTGGTATAGTGAATAGCCGTGCTGAATTTTCCATTTTAGGTCTTTTGCTTTTCTTTAGTTGTTTTTCCAGTGCAGTGATCTGTTCCTATACAACCCATTTAGGCCTTGTCTGTTTGTGAGGTCTGTGACACCTGAGGCCTCTGGCCATCGTGACCACGCTCAGGTGAGGCCTTGGGACCGCACTAGTGGGGAGAGCACAACAGGTGCCTTCCTGTGGGTGTCCTATGGCAGCCTGGGGCAGCTCTGTGCTCAGCTTGGTGACGTTGGGGGAGATGAGATGTTCTGTGCTCAGCTGTGGTGGGGACAAGGAGATGAAGGGCCAGCACTGGCCTGCAAGGGGACGGATCCTTCCTGAAGGGAGACTGGGCTTTGAGGTGCAGATGATGGATGAGCTCCCAGCGGCTCTGGGCTCTTCTGGAAAAGAAGAGTTGTTGCTGTCTCCACAGCAAAGCAGCAGTAGCTGCCTTATGTCACCCCGTCTCTGGTGTTGGAAACATGGAGAAGAAAAATGCTGGAGACCTGCACGGGAATGGAAGGGTATGGGCTCGAGGTCTCCTACTGCCAGTATTCACCAAAAGCAACATTGGGATCCTATTAAAATACCTGGGAGCAGAGATTAAGAAAAGTTCTTTCAACCTGGAGATTCATTAATAAGCCACTGGTGAAATTCTTGCAAAACTAAATGGAGAGAGCAAGCTGTAGAGAGTTGCTGGCCATGCACTTTCTAGTTTTTTGATGGATGGGATTGTGTAAAGTTTTGAAGGGGAGGACTAGTTCAAAATTAAAGTCTTTAACAAGTAAAGAACAGACCAAGTGCCAGCAACAACTGAATCTTTAATATTTTAGGCCATCTGCCATAGAATTGTCAGACAATTCAGAATTTTTTCCCTTTATTTAGATAATTTTCATCTAAATTTTGATGTAGAGAAGCTAACAGTCTCAATTCAGCTTTGCAGTTATGTCAGATGAAGTAAAAGAACAGATTCTTTAGGTCTATTTTAAGACTTGATTTTTCAGAGCACTGCTTCTTTGGTTTTGGACTGTAATATAATTGCTAATATACTACCCTTGGAATGTTGAACTCCTAATTTTATTTATTCAAGCCAAAGACACTTTACATTTTCAAAGCTAATTATTATAGGAAGAAGTGTTGTTGAATTATATGAAAACCGTTCAGCAAAAGGTTACTAAGGTCTTTATCTTTTGTGGGCAGTCTTTTAAGTACTCCTAGAGAAATAGCACCAGAACACAAAACGTTTACATTTAATAGGAACTGGGCTACTGGTTCCCATGTTTTTCTGTATATCCCATTTTTTTGTAAATATTTAGACTCAACATGACTTTGTTGATTTAAAGTTTTAATGTGTGTAATTAAAATGTAGAGATCCCATTGATGATGTTTATTAAAGTATAGATAGTGTATGTGTGTTTTACCTGACTGTAAGATGTACTATGCTGTTGGTTTTTAAGATGTGAAAGCCCTGTAGTCATGTTGTAAACTTCCATTTGCTTTTTTTTTTTTTTTTTTTAAAGTCTCTTTGTTTAGGGGGCCTTCAAAAAGCTAACTGGAAAGCAAGGTTTTAGCTCGAGATGATAGTGAACCTGCTGTTTGTTTCATAAGCCAGGAATATAGCACAGCAACCTGCCTCTCTCAACTGCAAATGAGACGGTGGGAACGTCAGAGGGGCAATCTGCCCAATATTCCTCCATAAAACCTCTATAAAAATGTATGCTGGGCTCCTCTGACAGAAGATAAGATGAAAATTTGAGTTTTTCATGGCCTGACTCTTCATGTTGCAGAGTTTCTTGACAGTTGTATTGCCTTGCTTCCAGCAGGCAGGAGCGGAATATTTCATCATTGACAGCCTTTGAGGATTAAGCCTGTCTCCTCACGTTTTAATGTTTTTTTTTTTTTTTTTTTCTTTCTGAGTAACAGTGCTGCACCGACATCTCCTAGCCTGGCTTCAGTGGGAGCCCTGGGATCATCTCCCTTGGTGGTTTAGTGTTTGCTTTGGAAAAGCTGCCTAACTTGGGAGGACAAAACAGCAGCAAGGCCCTGAAGCCCATTGGCCCTGATCAGCCATCAGACGAGCATCAACAAATTGCTTCCATTGCTGTTTTAGGAGGACAGGAGGGTACTGTAAGGCCCTTTAGGCCCTAACACTGGGTTTTGAAGCAGTTTCTAGTCATCTGAGAGAGAAGCTAATGCAGGAGGGTGAAGAGACCTTCCTTCACTGCTTCTGAAACCCTTGGAAGAGTTTCACCCTGGAAGAGTTTCACTGTGGCGGGGATGCAGGTGCAAACACATTTTTCAGCCACCTTTTTTTTTCCTTCCAGCTTTTTGTCTTTTCACTGTAATAGTGTAGAGAGGCTTGTAAAAACTGTTAATATTTACTCTCTAGGAACGGTTGCAAAAGCAAGTTGATTGAACCTGGATGTGTGGGGAGAGTGTGGAGAGGGACTGACAGGCTGAAACGAAAGTTAGGAGGGAAATTCCTAGAATTTTCAGGAAGAAAGAAAGAAAGGACGAAAATTATTTTAGGCTTTTTTAATCACCCACATTTTTTCTTTTTTTTTTCTTTTCTTTTTTTTTTTTTTTTATTCTCCTGGTGTACGGTGTTTATTTAAAATCTTTAAAATACAAGGCAGTTCAGTACATCTAGCTCTCCAAGGTGCCCAGCATTAGCACTTCATAGTTCGTGGAACCTCATGGTGACTAAAATACAATTCATCTATATTGGGCATTTTAGATATAATCTAGCTGGTGCAATTTCACAAATAACAGGGCTTCTCTTTAACTTTTCACTGTCATTTATACTGTTAAACATATTTACAGTCATAGTTACCTGTTTGAGCTTCACCAGTAAAAGTGCAGCCTTGCCTGGTAGGGGATAAATCTTTGAAATATTGCACAGAAGAGGATGAAGGCAGTTCTTAAGTGTATGTGTTAGTATATAACTTTTAAGTGTGTCTTAGATGCGTGAAGTATTTTACAACAGCTGTGAGTTAATGCTCTCTTCTAGTAGCATATGTCTTTTCTTACTGAGCTGATGACTTCTGGTGACATCTTGTGAAATGCTGTACAATAGTGTGACTGAAAATGCTCCCGTAGAAAGATTTTTACCACAGCATAGCAAATGTTCCTGAGTTGAAACATGGCCATCAATTCCATAATTATGAAAGCATATTCCTTCTTTTTCATGATCCTTGCAGATCTTCTGACTTTGCCTGTCAAAACAACTTTTAACCTCCTTTTTTGGAGGGATGTTTTTCAGTGAAATTTTAGGCAACTCTCCTATAAAACTCAAGGATGAAGGACAGCAGTGTTCACGTCCATAATTCTTTTTCAGTTGTCACCAGGAATGCAGTTAGCTATTGTGAGGACAACTCATTCAAGGTTTGTGGTTTCATCTAAGGAATCCCTGGATAGCAGAAGAGTTATGAACAATTTGGGCTACTGATGATCAAAAGTAGCGCAGTTACTCTTGTGTGGGAGTGTGCTGTTTTTCCTCCTGGACCCCATATTGCACAACTCTACTTTTTCGCCAGGTATTCCGATTCCAGCCAACTATTATTCATTTCACATTGCTGGAGAAGCTCATAGTAGATCACAAACTAATGAGAAGTTCATGTAGCTGAAGTAAGTTTTCTTTGTCCATCTGTGTTAGAAGTGGTGTTATTGCTGATTGTACCTTGGAAAAGGCAAGAAGTACCCCTGCCTGACAGGGTGAGAAAGGATGTCTCTTCTCATCTCCGTGTCAGATTGGTATTCTCATAGTTGATAAGTGCCATGTTTCTTTCGGACAATAGACACTGTAGATGGTAAAAGTTTGAGCATCCTGAATGCAGAGTGAGAGCATATGCTACCACTGCCCCTCTTCTACAGGTGGTCCTACGAGAAAGAATTCTTGCTTCAGTTGCAGGCATCTGCCTGTTAGGGCTTTGAGTTGAAGGTTTGATGTGAACCAACTGGTTGCTGCATGTGATGGGTAGTGCTGCTTCTCTTTTCTCTCGTCCCAGACTTTTATCCAGAATTGAGAAACATCTTTCACAAGGAAACCCAAAATATTTTGTCCATGTTTAGTTTTCAGTCTCTGTCATTTCTAAAATCTCTTCACTTAGCTTGTGAGAGGAGATGAAGTTTTGGGTTTGAGACTTACTCTCAGATGTTAAAACTTCTGTCCTCAAGATAGTTCAGAGGTTTTGGATATATCAGCAACTCTCCTCTTTGGTCATAGGGGCATTCTAGTTCATCCAGAAGACCGTATTGCAAGCATTTTATATTCTTGTGTGTTGCAGGACTGAAATGAATTTCCATTAAGTGCTTTTAAAGTCTTGACGCTTTCCAGGCCAGCCACAGAGTATACTTCTTGCTTGAACTTTCTCCTGGAGCAGAATAAAAATCTTTGTATACGTTTAAATAACTAAACTAAAAATACCATGCAGATACAGATGACAAAGTGTGTGAAAATTGACAGTTTCTTCAGTTATATTAGAGTAGGGTATTGAGATACTGTGATAAATGCATTTGCATTAAAATGTTTTTAATAAAAAAATTTAAATTTTAAAAAAATATAGACCTGCTTTACTATATCATGTTTCTGCTATACACAAGGTAGGAATCCTGGGTTCCTGACGTGGATGTGAACAGCTTCTCTGAGAATATTGACAACTGCCTAATGCATGAGAACATCCTCATCTGTGTGTCCTCTTCTGCATTTAGAAACTATTTTACAACAAAAAAAAAGCAGTTTTGCACTCAGCTACATTTTGAAGCCCATGCCAGCTGCTGTTCTGTGGTATTTTAGAGTTCAATGGAGAGAAAAACAATAATTCTTACTTTTTTTTTCCTTCAATATGTCATTAGGTGAAGTCCTGTCTGTGTCAAGAGAGACTTTATCTCACCACTGACTGTGGTGAACTGAAGACAGGAAAATTCATTTAGAAACTATGCTTCCTATATTTCTCTGGAAAGAAAAATTTCTCAAATTCCACGGTGATGAAGCTTTTCTTGACTCCACTTATCTTTTCTTCTGCCTTCCCAATTCTGAATAAAGAAATGAGCAGATTAGCTTACATGCTGAATATAGACACAAGGTAATTCATCCATTTGGAAAATGAAAAGCTAGCCTTGGTTACAATATATTAGTATCCTGTGCAATTGTCTGTCATTCTCTGATGCATGAGAAACTATCCCGTTGTACTTTTAATTTTGTTTTCTCCAACCTAATTGAGTTAAAGGGTGCACAATTGTAGCCACTAGCATTAATCTTCTACACAAGCGATTCCTGTAATTGCAATGGATATTGCTTATGGAATTTAGTAAGGTGTGAAAATGCCCTATATTGTTGTGATTGAGCTGGGAGTGTAGTTAGCTGGAAACTTCTTAATGAAATGTCATATCAGGAGATGTAGATAGACACCAAAATGTGTGGAAAAGAATTAGCAATTTCACAATATCGCCAGTCAAGTATGAAAGTTTTGATCACAGAAGGACAGTCAGTGATTCCTTTTAGGCTAAAATAGCCAGAGCTGCCCAGTGATGAGGAAGGTGCAATGGGGATGAGTCTAGTAATTATACTTTTATATACTTTTAAGCCATTCTGGAGAATTAATTTTTTTCCCTTGTTTTGCCAAGTAGCTATTGTAATAAATACTTTTTATAGCTGCAATTTAAAGTAATACCTTTGATACTAGGGAATCAATTTTGAACTATAAATTATAACAGTTTTCTGTGGATCTGCTTTATAGAATTGTAGGTAAAGGTGCAAGTTTGAAGATGACTTAAGTTAAAACTGAAGGGTACAACTTAAAAATGTAACGTGACATTTGTCCAGCCTCCTATTTTCCATCAAGACTGCAGGCAAGTTTTTAGTCCTTAATAGGGAGACTTTAATATCTAAAGTACAGATCCTTGCATATTCATAGGATTGCTCTGATAGTAGGAAAATTTGTCATAGAAAAGTGGGTTTAATGTAAGGACTGTATGTACTATGTGTGTACGGGAGGGTTTGTGTCCAGTATCTGGGTTTGAGTCTTTCCTGTAGAAAAGACTTAAGGGGCAATAAATCAAGGAAAGGTTAAAGCTAATCTTTCCTCCCTGCTGCTCCCAATCCTTTCTTGTAAAGCAGATTCATAAAAATACACCAGTAATTGTTTCCTTTCATAGAGACTTCATTAACTGAGGCATTAGCCTTTTTCTTGTCATAAGCTATGACTAATGCCTTGCATCCTGTTACGCTTCCCCAGCTGCACTAAAATATTAAATATATATACTGTTTAATTTGGAGTTTTGTTCGGATTGTGGAAATTTAATGTTTGAAATAATTTCCTATGGAGGAAGTTGAGTTTTACTGCCCTTGTAAGATTTTATTTAGCTTATTTATACTGCTCCCCTTTGCCTCTTCATCCAGTGCCCCAGAAGGGAGCGCATCTTTCAGCTCTTCAGCCTATTTGGGAAAAAAATGAGTGTGGATTGATCTTTCAATGCAATTTGCTTTCACTTTTGACTTCAAAAAATACAGAAGTGATTAACAGTGATCGAACAGCTTATTTGACATTTGTTAATGGTTTTCATCTAGGAATTTCAAAGTACTTTGTAAAAATGTTATGTATGGGAAGGGAGTCTGAGCCCTGAGTGGAAGAGGCAGCGGCAGCGCCTCGAGATCAGCGTGGATCCCATTCCTGGAGTGCAAGAAAGTTCTCCTCAGTCTGGGGATTTTAATTGATGTTCAGATCTCTTTAGCACTAAGGTTAAAGGTTTTAGGAATCCCTCTGCAGAAGCTCATTCTGACTATCTGAAATGAAGTGATTGACAAGAGGGGCTTATATTTGTAATATTGCCAAAGTACCATGAATCATTTTTTTCCACATCTTTCAAGACATCTTTTCAGTTTTACTTCATATGTAGATGTCTCGGGCAAGTATCCCTTAATAATCTTCTTATGAGTGTTTGGGCTTCTAAATAAAGTTTGTTCATGACCTAGAAATCGGCAGTAGCAGAGATACTTCCCATCTGTCTGTAGTCACACACATCTGCAGTAAAACATTTTCAGTAGTGAGTAATTTTTGGCTTGTAGACAGACCTATAATTGAGAGAGAATGCTACTAGGGAAAAAAAAAAAAGCTTTGGAAATAAAACCTTATGGTGATGATAAATATCTCATAAAAAGCTTATAATGGCAGAATTATGGTCACAACATCTTCCATGTTTTCACCATATTTCTGATCAAAAAGGCCATTTTATCATCATAGGCCATAAAAATAAGTGCTTAGGATTGTCAGATAGTACACTGATTTTTGGAAGTTTTCTTTTTTGTTCTAAAGTCATATGAGTGAAAATGTAGAATTAAAAAATCTATGTTTATTGCATAAAAAATAGCAAATGATAGGCCTGAAATCTATAAGCTTTGTTTTTAATGGGCACCGACAAAGTGTGTTCCTAGCCTTGTTTTGAATATTTCTATCAACAGAGGGAGAAAAGCTTTTACTGATTAACAAAGAAAGAATCCCTGATGCAGCACAAGGAAGGAAAACAGTGCTGGTGGTGCTGCAGAGCAATCAAGGTTGACTTGACACAGTTCAGAGTCATAAATGTGATGTTCTGGGAGAATATCAAGGAGCTTGCAATGTGCTCGAGGTGTCCCTGATGGAGCAGGAGGATTGGCCTAGGTGATCTCTAGAGGTCCCTTCCAGCCTCAACCATTCTGTGGGCTTGGTCTCTCCTTTAAATGGAAGGAGATAAGCGATGGCTTGGTGATATCTAAGAAGGCCCTTCGTAGGGGATATAGGGGGGTTCTTCCAGCTGCCACTTGAAGCTGTAAGGAAATCTGATGACTGGAGCCTTCAGCTGAACTGGCAAGCAAAAGTGACTGGTAATAGAAGTAATTTACTATAGGAGCAGTTTACCATGTTCTCTGGTGGAGTCTATAGCACTGGCATTTTTTTTAATCACAGTAGTTTTCCAGGTGACTTATGGTCTATATTAGAGAGTGACTGTCACTTTGATTCCAGCAACGTCTTTTAGGCACACCACCACTAACTTCCTTCACCTTCAGCGATTATTCTGTATGTCCCTGTGAGTTGTGGACCTCAGCTTTTGCATGTGGATCTATTTGTTTTTGCAGCATATTCCCACATTGGGTAGGGCTGTAAGATGTGCTCGAGTACCAGAAGGGCCAGTGTGTCCTCATAGTCTGGTTCCCGTCTCTAGCAGTGACCACTGGCAGTTGCTTGCAGGGAAAGGACCATGTTTGTTCTGCTGTTGGATCTTTCTGAAATATCCCCCTTCATGGCAGCTTTTGGATGCAGAGCTAGATGGACATTTTGGCCAGCTTAGCGGAGCGTGGCAATTGCTATGTAGGAGAAGAAAGCAACACACTTATATTTTCTTGCTTTTGGCATCTATCTGCTTATGGATTTCTGCTCTGGGTTTGCATTTTGGCCAGCCTTACCAATGGCCTTACTGATGGCTTTTATTTTCCATACATTTATCCTGTTCCTTTTAAAAACCACTTACAGTTTTGGCATCTGCAGTACCTGTGACACCAAATTTCACAATTTAATTACATACTCCGTGAAAAAGCTTCCTGTTCTGCTTAATATGCCGGCTTCCTGAATTATTGAGTTGAAACACAGTGCAGCTTTATACACATTTGTCATATTCCACGTAGTGTCCTTGTCAAGCTGTGGAGTGCTCATGCATTTGCTTTTCTTCTCTTAAGGAAGCTCTTCTAACCTTAGTGCCTGTCCTGAAGCTTTTTTTCCTGTTGTTACTTTCTTCCATCTTTTTTTGAAGTGAATTTAGGTAATGATTTAGGTAAAGCCGTTAGAGAGTTTTGAGGTTTTTTGGTCGTTTCTTGATAGTGTCTAACATTGTTCTTGACTCTCACTTCAGGCATCTTTTGGCTTTTATGATTAATTTAATGATCCTGGAAGATTCCCATCCAGTTTCTCCTAGACTGCACTGACATCTAATGGTAACGCAAAGTGGCTTCCCCATTTGTAATGGCAAGACAGGCCAACATACAGGTATTTTTGTTCTTCAATCAGTATTCATTTTAATAAGACAATATGGAATTACTTCCCCCCAGTTTTTCGTGGAAAGTCTGATTTTAAACTTTCCTCTTCTGACAGTGAATCTACTATTATGTTCTTGGTGCTGCACTGTTTTTTTTTTGGGGGGGGGGGGGGGGGAATATCTTTTGTTTAATTTCAGATTCTTGAAATGTCTAGTAAGCAGCAGTAGTCACGTTCTAAGGAACATTGGTGATTTATTTAAGCAAATATTTTATGGGTTGAGTAATTCCTCTTTGTGGGTAACCCATTGGTTTAGATTTGCAGAAAGACAACCACATTATGCCTTAGGAAAGAATGAAGGTCATAAAATGGATTTCAAAATTCCAGAATGTGTTTTCTGGAATGAGGTTGAATTTGGACAAATTTGACTTCTTCCCCCTTAAAAAAAAAAAAAAAAAAAAAAAAACACACCAGAAAAAACAAACTGGGGAACCATTTGGGATATGGAATATCTCTATTGCTGCTAACTTTGACTTCCAACTATGATGATGGTGTCTACTTATGAGCCTGTGAGTCCTTAATTTTTGTTTTTTTTTTTTTTCTCTGCACACCTTTGTGTAGTTTCAAACCAGGCAACATATATTAGGCAAATGAAAATCAAGATTCCCAAAGGTAACAGGGAGCTTCAAGACGTCCTCAATTACTGATCTACCAGTCTGTACTGTGAATTTCTTTTATTTTTTGGTTTTCTTATTCATCATCTTTCTTGGGTGGCCTTTCATGGAAAGGAAGGTGATAATGAGGCAGAGGTAGCAATCAATATTCCACCTTTTGTAATTGTAGGGATAAAAGTATATGCTGAAAAAAGCTGATACTCTACATTTTTCACTGAGTAGCCTATCTAATGCATAGTCATGTATGATAGAGCTGGTAATGTCTCTGATAGGTAAAGGCTTTCACTACCTGTTTAGATTTAGTGCAAATGTCATCTGCTCTGCATAAGGTTTTTCCGTTAGACTGCTATAAAGGAAACGGCCACCACCACACTGCAACCTTTAGTGCTTGAGGACTTTCTGTCCTAGTAATTTGGAGTCTGTCTATAACTGTAAGTGTGCATGTAACCACATATTTTGCCTCTGGTTTGCCTTTTTTTATTATGCATTTGTTAGCATTTGCTTCCTTTTCATCCTCTTTCTCTAGAGAAAAGATCATGAGCTTTGAATGGACCTTCACTGAAAATCTCCTTACTCCCAGGTTATGTTTATCCTTTATTACCAGTGTTACCTACTTGGAAAACTGAATTGAAGAATGCTTTCTTAGTTATCACACCTAATTTGGCATGTAGGATTTGGTTCCTTCCCTGTAGAACTGTTGAGTGGAGATCTTCTCTCTTTTCCTTTTTTCTTGAAGTCTTAAAGTAAGCCAATCCTCAGAGAACTAAGTGCACTAGATCTCAATACCCAGAGCCATGCCTTATTAAAAAATAATGTTCAAAGCTGGAATCACTCATTAAAATTAAATTAAAAATTCTTAATATTCTCTACCAACAACCTACATTTTATCCTAAAAATTGTGCTGCCTAAAAGGGTTCTGTATGTTGACGCTATCTCAAATAGTGGTAGCAACCACTTGACATAGAGTAAGCAGTGTATTTCCTTAAATCATTTAGATTTTTACTTTATCTTAAGGCCCTGAACTGCAGAAGTCTACTCTTAAATACATTTTGATATTTTGTGTTCCGATTCATAGTTCATATTTAGGCAATGTGTTTGTATTTTTAGTGACTTTCTCAAATACAATTATTCATGTTGGAGTTTAGTAATTGCAGTAGCTAATGTGCCCATAATTATAAGGCTTTTGTTTTGCTGGGGAATGCTTCCCATATCATCATCTCCTCTTTGTGTTAGAACATAAAGAATAATAAAACTGTGTGTCGGTTAAAATTAAAACTATGTTAACATGTTAATTTAATTTTTGCTTTAAAATGTTTTCTGAAACCTATGACAACTTGCTGTGAATAAAAACAAATGAGTCAATATTTTAAAAAATGCTTGAAAGAAAATAAAAAGCTTGATTTATATGGTTTTCTTTGAAGCTACTGTAGACAGAAAACATCTGGTGACACTTGCAGCAGTAGGTCAATAGTTACAGATGGTCTCTTTTTTTTTTTACAGCTGTCATCCCGCTTCATACATAGAGTGACTACAGTGGAAAAACTCTTTTGCTGAATGGATAAATAAAGCAAAGTGCAAGTAGGACAGCAGACATATATGTTTCTACAACATGGGGTGTTAAATAAGCCATAAAACCTTTAAATCAAGACAAGGAATGTTTGGTATATTCTAGTTTCTGATCCTCATCCTCTAGAGCTTTGCATGTGCCTATTGAAGAACTAGATTATAAAACAGAAATGACAGAGAAATAAATACAAGTTTTAGGGTTGATTCTACCTGCAAGTTAACCATAGGTCAGCAGTGCCCTCGTGGCCAAGAAGGCCAATGGGATCCTGGCTGCATCAGGAGGATGTTGCCAGCAGGTCGAGGGAGGGGATCCTGCCCCTCTACTCAGCTCTGGTGAGGCTGCACCTGGAGTGTTGGGGGCAGTTCTGGGCTCCCCAGTGTAAAAGGGACATGGAGTTTGAAGAGGGACATGGACAATGCTGGTTGCCCTTCCAGCGGGGGACAACCAAGATGATTAAGGGACTGGAACATCTCTTGTATGAGGAGAGACTGAGTGAGTTGGGCCTGTTTTCTCTGGAGAAAGCTGAGAGGGGATCTTATCAACATGTACAAATACCTGGGGGGAGAATGTAGGGAGAAATGGGCCAAACTCTTCTCAGTAGTGGCCAGTGACAGGGCAAGGAGCAATAGGTACAACTTGAAACCCAGGGAGCTCCATCTCCATGTGAGGAAGAACTTCTTTGCTGTGAGGGTGCCAGAGTCCTGGCATAGGCTGCCCAGGGAGGCTGTGGAGTCTCCTTCTCTAGAGACCTTCAAAACCCGCCTGGATGCTGCTCTGTGCCCTGTGCTCTGGGTGTCCCTGCTGGAGCAGAGAGTGGGACTAGATGATCTCTAGAGGTCCCTTCCAACCTCAACCATTCTGTGATTCTGTGAAGTTGGGGGTACTGAGTGGGTGGGTGGCTATAGCTGACTTTTAAAGTTTGAAAAATGTACATTGGTTTTGGGGTAATGCTTGCATCATCTTGTAGCAGGATCCATCCATTAATTGAAGATTATTGTATATTGAAACAAGCAATAGTAGGGAAATTTTGAAAATGGCAGCATCCTTTTTCTTTATTTAAAGATGGGAAATGGGCTTCATTCTTCATCTTTTTTTCTCCTATTCATGTTGGAATGTTACATTAATTTGTCATTATTCAAGACTGCGTAAGAATCTCAACTCTGAGGATGAAGAAAAAGCAGTGGAAGGAGTGTGAACAGGAGGATGAGCTTGAGTAAAGCGATAAAGTAAAATCTTGATGACTGTTGCACATTATCTACATTTTAAAATGAAAATAAACACACAGAAAGGAGCGTTTTAAAATCCAAAAGTGCCAAGCAGTGCCGATAAAGATACCTATTTTAATGCAAATGTGCAATTCTTGATATTCCAACTGTTTTACTTGATCGTTTCACTCCATGTACATGAATCTTGGTAACCCACAAAGAAGCCAGCAGATTACAATGCTCAATCATTTGCCAGGCCATCTAATGCTCTCCGCTAATGTCGAAAGCTTTTGAGCAGTAATAAAAAGGAAGGGGGAAGTTGATTACTTGGCTGCTTTTAATGTGTGCTGGGATTGTAGTGTGGTGTTTTGTGAGCTCAGTTCTCAAAGTCTGTCGGGTGTCTGAAGGAGAATTAGTGTGGGATTCTGAGCATGCATTTTAAAGGCTCTATATACTTGGCGTTCCCCAATGTGTTTACTCATGTGCGTTTGGCAAAATCTACCATGGGGTTTAGGTTTGCATGGAGATATTTGTCATGGCTCCCTCCCCGTGTCCCCTTCCCCCTTCGCGCTGGTTTGGCTGCGCACGCGGGCGCCTGCTGCAATCCCCTTACGCTGCCTGGCCCAGCTACGCAGGATTTGAAAAGTGCTTAGCTGTATTTGCTGCCAAAGAGCCTGCCTAGTCATGCATGAGGCTGCTTTAAATGCCATTTAGGTGATATAGATGTTGGCATTCTGCGTTGTCCCTGGATGTGCTTCTTCTGCTCTCTGCCCCTCCGTTCTTCCTTGAACTTCCCTGTGTCAAACTGAGTTGTTTTTATTCTTGAAAGCTTAAAAGTTGAGAGAGAGAAGGGTGTTTTGTCGACTGTTGCAAGCATCGTGACGCAAACGCGCGTGCGTTGTAGTGCTGCAGGTGCTCAGAGTTCTGGCACTTGATGGGAATCGTGCCCCTGGGCCTGGGTGAGGGAAACAAAAATAACTCTCCTGCCTTGGCTGGGTGTTCAGGGAAAGGGGGGAAAAGTGTTTGAGAGTCAAAAGGCAGAAAACAGCCGCTGCCTTGGCGAGCTGTGCTCTGCGCTTTGCATCTGCCCATGTTTTGTAGGGCAGAGGCGGTTTGATGTGAAACACCAAGTTGTCCAGTGGGTTTAATAAATTTGTGTGTTTGCTCGTTTGTTTAAATTTATGCAGAAATTGTCATCTCTGAAATGAAAGTTGAAGAGGTTTATGCTTTTGTTCACAGGTGGAAGCAGGTTTACAGAAAACTAGATATTTCTGAGTTGTGGCTGACCTGAGAAGTCCATCACCAAGCTGTGCGGAGACGTTCTTTGAGCTTCCTCTCTTATGTCTCTAATGGACAAACACAAAGTGAAGCGGCAGCGTCTGGATCGTATATTTGAAGGTTAGATACTTGCATTTATAATTTTTATTGCATTAATTAACTTTGCAGATTGATGATTTTTCTAGAGATTGGAACTTTTTTTTGGTCTTTCGTTTTATTTTTAATTAGGTGTATTTCCTGCTGCGGTTCTATTAACTGTGCATAAATGCTCTTGTTAGAGGAAAACAGAGCTAGGAAAATATAAGCAAGTAGTGCTTGACTTGTAATGTTCTGTTATACAGTAAGTATGCTTTCAGCTTGGCTTTTTGCAATGTTTTCCCCAAATGTCACAAAAGTTTGTGGTTTCTTGTAGAATACCAACCACAAAAGGATCAGAAGGCCAGATAATGGGCTCTGAGATCTGTCTCTAAGCTTCTTTTATGTCATATACATTGATTTAAGATACTGAATCTGATCCCAGGAAGGAAATAGAAAAGAAAATGCTGACCAGCGACCCTCAAACTTTATTTAGTGTTAATAAAAATTCCTCTGGATGGGATGCACTCAGTTTGGGTCAGTCATTTTATCTTGAGTCACAAATCATTGAGTTGTTGATTCCTGATACTTTGCATTCTTTTTCTTTTTGATTTGACCTGAAAATAGAGCAAGGGATAAGGTGTACTGTGTTTATTTATTCATTTATTTATTTATTTATTTATTTTTCTTACTGCATGAATGATTCGGGCTCTATGAATTTGTGTGTTGAAAAGTTAACTGATGTAACTGCAAAAAGCATTCAGGTTTATGGGCACATGGGCTTTTCACCACATCAGACACTGAAGTTGTAAACTCCAGTTGAAGCAGTTACCCCTCAGTTCTTAGATTTTTATTTTTTCCTAGCGATTATGTTGGTGTGAGCAGTTCCTGGCAGCCTATTCCTGTCCCATTTTTATTCCCTCCACGTGTGCCAGTATTGTTAGCCTAACCCCATAATGAGATACTCGAGAAAATGATTTGCATTAAAAATAAACCTTTTTTTTTGTTGGATTATTTTCCATTTAGGTACGTTCCTCAGTGCAGGTCACTGTTCAGCTGACGAAAAGCTGCACTGAGATTTGAGAGGGGGGAATGAGAAGCGCAGGGGCAGTTCGCCTGGCACTGCCAGCCAAGGGCATTCTCCAGCGCAGCAAAGGGAGCAGCTTCTCACTTGCTTTAGCTGGTTAGTCCAGCTGTAAGTCTCTGCTACAAAGTGGCTGAGCCCGTTGGTTGCTTGATCCCAAACGTTCCTTTCTGTCGTTCCTGGATCCGTTGGACAAGCAGTTGTTGGAAGCAGCTCGCTGAAGGCTGATTCCTGCACAAATCCGGGCGGATGTGCTGCTGAGGATGAGCAAAGAGGGATGGCCCTCATTCCTGGCACCTCTGCAGCAGCCTCTGGGCATGGCACAGGGATGGCCTGTGGCTGTCAGGCCTGGTCCGGCTCCCCCTGCCCTCTGGGTTTAGTCCTTAGGCCCTCCTTTATGGTCTCTGCCTGTCCCCCCATAATAACTGTTGTCTTGGCGCAGAGGTTGGTGCTTTTTGTGTTTATTTTGCTATTGTGGAACTGAACTGGCCACGGGGGATCAGGGCCGAGGGAGGCCGGCGGAACCCGGCTCCTGTGCGGCAGCGAGCACCCAGAGGCTCCACGTGGAGGCATTCCCAGCTTCCCGCCTGGATCCTCTGCACAGCGTGAGGAAGGCGCGTGGTGTTGGTGCGGGGAGGAGCGGCGGCAGGCACGGCAGTGACGGACCAGGAGCGCCCGGAGGCCGCGGGCTCTGCGGTGCCGTTCAGGGACGCTGCCCTGTCAGCTCCGCTGCTCTGCCCCGCTCTGCGCTGCTCGCTCCGTCTCCGCGTCACTTCTGTTTGTGCAGCCGTGCAGCGCGGGGGATTGATCCAGTTGACAATAACTGAGAGGGAAAAAACATACTTATTTTACTTTTTTAAACCCAGCTTCTGAATTCAGCACATGCTAATCAAATAGATGCCCTGGAAAAAAAGGGTGGGCAGCCTGGGTAGAAAATGAGCAATGAGAGAAAAGGGGGAGATAAAATGGTCATGCAGAAACAGTTAAGGAATTTTTCTCTTTTTTTCTTTTTTTTTTTTTTAAATGGTTGCAGAAATCTAATTTGTATTTTTAAAATGTCAAGCGGTATTCTGCTCTTGAGTGTCTCTGCTCAAATTTCCAAATGCTCTTTGGGGTTTGTAAACATATCTCTGGCTGCTGTTTTTAAACCACTGTCCCTGCCACTGCGCAATGCAGGCGATGGGGCAAGAACTGGGAGGCTTGTTGGTTTTAGAAAGACCTTTCTCTGCGTAGGGTCCAGTTCAGGCTTAGAAATTAAGTGTGCAGAATTGTTCCCGGAAGCTACCATAATGCAACCTAAATATTATATATTTTGAGATATGAATCATGTTTTATGAAGCTGAGGAAGTTTAAGGAGGTGTATAGATGTAATGACTGGCGCATCGTCTCCATCAGCTCTTTTGTGCAGTGCTTTCTGTACAGCTTTCTTCTCTCAACCTTTTTCCTCAGAAGAGAATTATTTTTAATACACTTTTCTTCTTGCAAGTTGCACTCAAACAGGTTACAATGAGTTCCCAGTAACTGCTGATTACAGATGTGTTTTCAGAAATTGTTTATCATGCAAGTATGTGATGAGCAGGCATTAGTATATGACTGTGTCCGTAAAGAGATGCCAGTGTCGTGCTGATTGTGACACGCAGTCTTTCCTTAATCTTTATGGCTTGGGGGGTGGCAATGGTCCTGGGCTGGAATTCAGTTTCCAGAAATGCAGCGATGTGGGCCCGGCTCTCTCAGCGAAACGTTGGCGGTTGCGGACACGCGCACTGAGTTGCACGTGGCCTTTCCCTGCCGCGCTCGTGGGTCACCCCAGGGCTCCCTCAAGCCGGGTAAATGTGCATGAGAAGTGGCCTTGGGGTGGAAGGGCCTCGGCGGGGCTGTGGGCAGGTTGCTCACTTGCTTAGAGCAACTAGCGGCGCAAATTCAGCGACTGAGCGAGCAGGCGTCGCGCGTTTGCTCTTGTGAGGTGACGGTAGTGCGGCACTGCCACTGCTGTTAATACTCAATGGGGAGAAAAACCTGATTCTATTACTGTGGGAGCAATTAGCTCGCTTTTAATGAAGCTGAGCAAGTAACTTGGTCTCCTAGGTGCCTGGGATTCCCTTCGTTGGCTTCTTAAATATGAAATTGAATATTTGCTTTTAGTCCTGAAGCTGTTTTCAGGTGTATGTTCCTGCGCATTTCAGTAGACTGCTGTGGTCTTGCACGTATCATCTCAGAAGGGTGGTATTAAAAACTGGATTTGTCATCGCGGTTTGTACAGTTTTATCAATTATTATCAATTATTAATTTATCAATTAGCATGTATTTCAATGATGAAAGTTGATGACCTGTGCCTTGAAAAACCCAGATGTTGAGTTCTGGTGTTTAACTTCCACCAGGCACTGGGAATTAGTTAGGCATAAAGACAGGGTTCTGCGCAGTCTGAGATGGTTATGTGTAAATTTATTTTGTAGTTTATAAAATAATATTACCGTTTTCCCCTCAAAGATGTGTAGTATGAAGGCATGTGAAAGATTAATTAGTTTCTGATTATATTGTTCTTTGTCCCCCTCTCCGGTGAAGCCGGTGATTGCAAAATATAATTATAGCAGTATACATTTGGCAGAACAGTTGGAAGTGTCACAGAGCAAAAAAATAAAATGTGTTCATTTTCTGGGTAATTTGAAAAATTCTGAATTTTTTTTTGGCACTTAAAAAGTCATTGGCTCTAATTAAGGTATTATTTTACTTTATATTGCCGCAAAACTGTAAACAATGCTGTATATTTGCTTATAATCTACAAATCTTAAATTAAGAGTGTGGGTGTTACACCAGCCTTTCCTTGGGAGCTACCTTGGGTGTCTGACCTGGCAAGCTCCGAGTTTCCTGGGAATCAATAGATGAAATAGGAAGGCCATAGAAGGTGCCTGTGGTGTGAAGAAGCTTATGTTTTTTTCTGAATGTTCCGTGAAGGGGCTTGATGAGCACAGAACAATTAATCTTCTCTTATTAAGTTATATAGTGAGTGTCACGAGCCAGTGCTTCTCGCTGGTTTGAAAGGAAACCATCGGTGCCCCTGTCCTGCTTTTAAAGAGGCTGGTAGGTACTAGTGGGACTAAGGGGAGGAGGAAAAGGATTTCCCCTCTTGTAGCTTTTTTTCCTCTCTTGTTTACACAGGTATTAGTGATTAAGCTATCACTTAATACTGGAAATGCAACCGCAAAATTGCGAAAGTGAATTTCTTCCGTTTGGTGATGGCTTGAAACCAAAGACTGCTTTCCACAACCGTTTTTATGTGGCGGTTTTAGGAGAGACTGTAGGGTGCCTCAGTTCAAGCCTGCTGAGAGGCTGCTTGCTCCTACACGGAGGCTCCCTGTTCTCCTGCCGCTGGTTTTGGGGAGGAGATAAGTGTCCCTGCACACGTCAGAGCCTCTTAGCAGATCCTGCCAGCCCTCTCCCTCTTTGTGAAGCACTGGATTACACCTGAGGGTCACTCCTTGTACACCTCTTCCTTATGTCTCTTCCTTTTTACAGCTGCACCTAGAAAACTTGGAAGTGTATTTTAGCTGTTTTAACAGCGCTGTTCTATTGCCAAAAAAAGAGAGGAAGAGTTGATCAGGATTCTCAATTAGAAAAGAAAATGCATAATAAGAGCTTGAGTTTCTGAAATCTCAGGTAAAATCTGTCATTTTCTGCTCTTATGAAGGACAGCCTATCTTTGGACAAGTCCGATTACGGGCACGTAACCATGTGTGAGGCATTTTGAAGGACAGAGAAAGTGCACAATAAAGGGATAGTTTCCTTTCAAGGGTATGATATAGATTTTCCTTGCCTATCAGAAAGCAGATCAAGAGTTATCTGTGTTTGTACAGCATCTTTTTCGGCTCGTGGTGCTACGTAGCATTATGTTTCATGAGAAGATTCTTAACTTCATACTTGATCTGACACATCAGGAGGAATGCAAAGAAAAATTGGATTGTCCTGTTCTCAAAATTACAAGGAAATTTTTACGAACGGAGTAACTTGAACTAAAAAGCAAAACAAAACGAATGAGCAGCGTATTTTCCTTGCAGATTTTCCGGTGCATTTAATACCCTGACTCCTCCTTAAGAAGTGAAAAATAGTTTCAAATGTTATTTCTTGACCACTGATGGAGCCCAACTTGCAGAAACTGTGATTTGACCTATTGCAGTTGCGAAATTAGGCAGTTAGGGCAAATTTTCTGTGCGTGACTGAGAGCTGTAGCGTATTTTGGCAATGTGGATTTTTCCTTGTATTTAAAAAATGGGTTTTACTGAGGAAGGGTATATACTGCATAATCTGATCTGTAAATAAAAGGAAGTATGAATAAAGGCTTCAAGGTGGTACTTTTAGCTATTTCTTACTTAAGTGGCAACTGCAGATGTTAAGTTAAATCTAGCCATCAGTTTTCTTAATTGGTCTCCCAGTTTGAAGGTGTTGGTTGCTGCCTTATCAGATATATCACATAAATAAATACAGTAATAAAATGTGCAGTTTGCAGCCACATAATGCTATATATGCTTTTCTTTATGTGTACTGGCTATTAGTACCAGGCTAAATATGCCATGCCTTTCTTGCAGAGAGAATAATGGAGCCCTGAGCTGCTTGGTGCCTTTTGGCAGACTTTAGGCAAAGTTTTATTGAAGGATTAGGGCAGCAGAGGGAGCTAAAAGATTCCTAATATTTTATTGTTTGTTGTTTCCTAAGTGAAAGTTGCTCTTTCATAAAGTGATAATTACCCTTTGCAAAAAATGTCCCTTTCTACCCTCAAGTGATTTCAGCAACTAAATAAAGGTTTTGAACCAGCCAGGATTCTTTTTCTCCCTAGCACCCAGTACAATTAAATTGGGAAGCGGTACTAAAAGCGAGCAAAATAAACTGGGAAGTGGGTGCTAAAAGCGAGTGAAATTGCCTTCTGCAGGAGCAGCCATCAAATCTTCCAGCTGTAACTAATGCAGGTGTTGGAGCAGGCAGAGTTCTCTGTGAATAACCCAAGCAGGAGAGCCTGTGGATGTCCCCAGTTACTTTCAGACACAAGTGAATTAAAGTACAAATGCATATGTCCTTGCGTTACACCTCTTGGGGGGGATTCTTGAAGAATTTTACGGTGTTTCACCTGTGAGAACTTTGAAAATGTTGGTATGAACTTGTTATGAAAGTTAGGTATTATATTTAATCTGTAATATAACTGCCTTTAAAAAGGGGAATTATATTTAAAGTACTGAACTGAGAAGCTCAGTTTGAAATAACACAGTGAAAAAGATGCTACTATGAGCAACCTTGTAACAAGACAATTTATTATGTAGTACAATTAATGAACATCCTCTTTCTGAATACGGAGGGTATTTTTATCCCAAAGTCAAAAACATTTGTTATCTCATTACGGCTTACAGACAGACTCATGTTTGATTATTTATTTTATTCTTAATATTCAGTACCTGGGTTTCACAGAGCGAGGTTTTTGGGGCGTTCTTTTGGATTGCTGCTGTAATCTGATTTAGTAATTTGAATCTCCATTACGTGCTACCTAAACAGCTTTGGAATTTGCATACACTTAAGCTGCTGCAATGCTACAAAGGTATTGCTAATAGCAAGGCAAGTTATATGAAAAGAAAATCAGCTTAAAAACACATTTTGCCCTAAATGATGCTGAACCAGTAGCTGTTTAATGAAAAGCAATTTTTAACAAGAAAACCATTAAAAAAAAAAAAAGCCAGTGAGCATTTTAAATCTTGCTCCAATGTTCAGGCCACTGATTTAAGTTATGAATGATTTAAAGAAATGTTGTATTTATGATGCCTAGAATTACATACATTATCTGCTTAACAGTACTTTTTAATATACTGAATAAAAAACTGTTGCTAGCATGTGACAGCTGAGAGGAAACCTTCAGGTGTCATATGTACAGAGCACTAAGTCTTGTGGCTGTGATAAAGTCAGAATAGAATTATTTAATATTAGTGTCAAAATGGCATTGTTTATAGTCCTGTCAGTTACTCTATTCAATGATTTTCTATGTATTGAATTAGAATCTTATGTTAGTTAAACTGAAATCTGAAAACAAAGGTATTTTTGCCATGCAGGAGAATTCACTGTGCCAAAATTGTTCTGTTTCTATGTGCGGACATCTGTGCAAGATTTTCTTCTTCACTCTTTGAAAACAGCTTTCATTCTGCTAGTGTCAATAGAGGCAGATTTTTTGCTCTGCAGACCTTGCATTAAAAATAAAAGAAAAAAAAAAAAAACCCAGAGATCATCTAGTCCAACCCTGTGCTCCGACAGGGACACCCAGAGCACAGGGTGGCATCCCGGTAGGTTTGGAAGATCTCCAGAGAAGGAGCCTCCACAACCTCCCTGGGCAGCCTATTCCAGGGCCCTGTCACCCTCACAAGGAAGAAGTTCCTCCTCACATGTTAGAATCATAGAATCATAGAATGCCGAAGGTTGGAAGGGACCTCAGAGGTCATCGAGTCCAACCCCCCTGCTCGCGCAGGGTCCCCTAGAGCACGTGGCACAGGGCTGCATCCAAGCGGCTTTTAAAGATCTCCAAAGAAGGAGACTCCACAACCTCTCTGGGCAGCCTGTTCCAGTGCTTTGTCACCCTCACAGTGAAGAAATGCTTCCTTAAGTTCCTGTGGAACTTCCGATGCTTCAGTTTGAAGCCATTTCCTCTAGTCCTATCCCTGCCCACCACTGAAAAGAGGCCGCCCCCCTCCTCCTCACTGCCTCCCTTGAGGTATTTATACACGCTGATCAGGTCCCCCCTCAGCCTCCTCTTCTCCAGGCTGAACAGGCCCAGCTCCCTCAGCCTTTGCTCATAGGGCAGATGTTCCAGGCCTCTGATCATCCTGGTAGCCCTGCGCTGGACTCTCTCCAGCAGCTCCACATCCCTCTTGTACTGGGGAGCCCAGAACTGGACGCAGTACTCCAGATGTGGCCTCACCAGGGCTGAGTAGAGGGGGATGATCACTTCCCTCGACCTGCTGGAGACGCTTTTCTTAATGCACCCCAGGATCCCGTTGGCCTTCTTGGCCACCAGGGCACACTGCTGCCTCATGGTCATCTTGTCGTCCACCATGACACCCAGGTCCCTCTCTGCGGACTGCTCTCCAGCAGGTCCACCCCTAATCTGTACTGGTGTCCAGGGTTATTCCTCCCCAAGTGCAGGACCCTGCACTTGCCCCTGTTGAACCTCATGAGGTTTCTCGCTGCCCAGTCCTCTAGTCTGTCCAGGTCCCTCTGGATGGCAGCACAGCCCTCAGGGCTATCAGCTACTCCACCCAGTTTGGTATCGTCGGCAAACTTGCTGAGGGAGCACTCCAGCCCTTCATCCAGGTCGTTAATGAATAAGTTGAACAGGACGAGACCGCGAACTGACCCCGGGGGACACCACTAAGTACAGGCCTCCAGCTGGACTCCGCACCATTGACAACCACTCTCTGCACCCTGCCATCGAGCCAGTTCCTAATCCACCTCCCCGTCCACACATCTATCCCACACCTTTGGAGCTTGCCCAGGAGGATGCTGTGAGGGACAGTGTCAAAAGCCTTGCTCAAATGTTCTTGCCTTTCCTGAAGGAAGACAGTGCTCAGCATCGGCTGCTCCTGCAAACTGCCGGGTTCCAGGTGAGGGAGCCTTGGCACATCCTGCAGCCAGGAGCCAGGCGCTTCTCTGGGGTTTTAGGCCAACAAATGGTAATTAAAATTCCTTTGCGTGGCATAACAGCGGAGCCCGGTGATGCCAGCTAAAAGGAACAAACCTTGAGGGCTTTTAGAAGGAATTTGGGTCCTTTTTTTTTCTTCTTTTTCCTTCCCTTAGGAAAGAGATTGAAGCAGACAAGTAATTAAGGTGCCTGCTGAAGATGTTACATGCTGGGACCATATTGGTTATGACTTCTTTGAATTCCAGGTACAGCTAGAGCTGAGCTATCTGCCATTGAAGGAAAAGCACAGAGCACACACAGATTTCTTTTACGTGTGTGTGTATATATATATATATTATTGAGATATATATATATATAATATGTGTGTGTGTATATATATATATACACACATATACACATATATACACACATATATATATATACACACACACACACATATTATATATATATATCTCAATTAGATTCAGCATCCATATTTCAGGAGCTATTCAGCTGGAGATTGAAGACTTCAAAGGGTTTCCATTCTGGCTTTAATTTTCTAGTTGTGCTCTGCCCTGGCTCCTCCTCTGCCTCAAGATGCTCTGATCTTCAGTCTGGCAAGTGAGGTGATTTTTGGTAATGGAACAACGAGGCCATCTAAGAAAATGGGACAGTTCAAAGGTCATCTAATTCCTGAGTAATCTTTGGGTAATTTTAAAGAAAGCCTTTTGAACTAGAATATCTGGTAAAACTTTTGAAAGCTTTAGATGTTCGTTTAGATGTAGTTTAGATGTCTTAAATGTTTGGTGGTAATATATACTTATTCTTGCCTGGGGTCAAGGAAGATGGTCTCGAAGCCCTAGATCTGCACATTGCTGTGGAAAAGTGAATGAGAACTGTACAGGGATGAAGCTCCTAGGTAAACACTCTGGAAAACTTTAAATAGTCCTGTAATTAGAGCAGACATGTTCAGCTGTCAGAGAGACAGTTCCCATCCTTAGGGAAGTGCAGTCTGAGATGCAAAAAGGGATTTTATTTTACTTTTTCCACCCATCGTACAGGCACGATGGGTGTGTGAGTATGTGGCTGGAAACAGGGCAGTGAAAGCAGAGCCAGTCTGTGGCTGCTGAAGGATCTGCCTCCTCCTGCTAGGGCTGAGCTGGGCTTGGTGTGAAACAGCTCCTTAAACATGAATATCTCCACAGAGGCTTTGCTGGGGATTTTTTTCTGGAATATTGTAAGGATTCTTCTCCTCAAAAACAGCCATTGCCATCTAATGGACCCATCAACAGCTTTCGAGTCGAGAAACCTGCGTTTTACTTTTATCTCTCTCAAAGTCAGATAAGAGGTTGGAAAAATTGCTTCTTGGCTTTTGTGGTCTCTGTCTTCATTTCTTCTATGGAAAAAAAAAGTCAGCTGGGGACTTGGAGCGTTACAGTGATGTAAATAAGAGTAGTCCTGGGGTCCATCATGACAACAAGGCTGTGGTCACTGCAAGTCCCTTGCATTTGCAGCAGGTAAAAGTGTGTTCTTCGGTGCTCCTGGAGATCAGGTGCTGGGCAGGCCTCTTATCCTGGAGTAACTTCAGTGCTTAAGCTCTTAAATATGAAGGTTTCTTCCTCCGTTCCCTCCTGGGACAATTAAATTTAGTTGAAATTGTCTTTGAGTAGAACTGTGTTTCTCCCCTTCTCCTTCCCTCCCAAGCCAGAAGTGTTTTTTTTTCAGGCTTGCTCATGTTTCCCTTTTTCAGATGCTCCTTGTTGCCAGGTACCTCCTTTTGGTAGTGAATTTTCAAACTTCCCATGAATTGACTGAAGAGACACCAAAACAACCAATAGAATTTATAGACAATGGCAGAACAAGTTGTAAAAGGCGATGAGAAAAGTCTCTTGGCTCTTTTGATCCCACCTGTATTTCTCAGAAAGTTTCTTCATGGGCTAGATGATGACATGCAAATATATAAAAAAAAGAAGTCTTTTGTTAATAAGAATAAGCGTTAATTAAATATAGGATAAATGTTTCTTTTTTTTATCAAGGTGTGTGTATTTAAAGAAGTAATCTTATTAAATGCTATTAAATCTTTTCCCTAGGCACTTTTATCCTTCTTTGTTGTTGTTGTTCTCTTCTGCTTTATTTATATTTCCCTTGATACCTGACTCAGTCGCACCCCTGTGTCTTGTGGCCGTGGAGCAGGTCGGTGTAACCTGCAGATGGTCGTGTTGGGCCGGGCCCAAGGGGCCTGTGCCCCTTCCCGCTCGCGTGTGACCGCTCTCCATTCAGCAAACCCAAATAATTTGGGGCCGGTTACATCGCGCCGGCAACAAAAGCAGCTGCGCTGCAGCCATCCTGATCTGCATGAATGCGCGGATTGTACGAGGCCTTCCCGACAAACAACACAAAAGTTTAGGATTTCAGGCTGGAATTTAGGGCATGTAAGTCGGAATGACTGGGCTGTGATGTTTAGAAACAATATAATAATGCAGAGAATGAATTAGTTGCCATAGTAACTGCTTTGTTTTAATAATTTGGTGGGGCCATGAATAGAGGGAGCTTCGAAAGAAGTAGCAGGAATTTTAATTACATGTTGTGCAATGTGAGTGGCTTTGTTCATTAATATTGAAATTAATTTGATTTTATACCAGATTGAAGAATGGGTGTATAAGTTTTACTTTGAAAGGGCTATAATAATGATTTACTCTTCTTTTTCATTTTTTTCCCTTTCCCTGGGAAAAAAAAAAAAATACAGTCCCAGTCTCCATTTTATTATGGCAGTGCAGATTATTGATTCCTTAACAATAAAACATGCTCAATATGTTCCATTGTAAACGTGACTTAAATGCACACGCTGTGATTTGTTGCCTGGCAGTTGTTGGCAGCCTAGCAACGTGCCCAGGCCACCTCTCCGAAAGGATGCGGGTACCTGAGCGGGCCCTTGCGTGGAATGCCGGTGCCAGGGCACATCCAAGCCCTCTCCATCCGTGTGTCCTTCATGGATGATGTTTAGGTTCCTTCCCTGCTTGGAGACTTTCATCTTCTCTCTCACATTTGAGCAGGTCAGGGTGGCTTTTGTGCTTAAAGCACAAATGTAGGATAACTCAAATGGGCTCCTTCAGAGAGAAGCAGGCAGATGCCTATCAAGCAGGACTTGTGTGAGCACATGTAGCACCCGTCAGCCTGAGCCAGGGTTGAGGGAACCTGCCAGGCATGATGATCTTTTATTCAAGAAATTCATGTGCAGTCCCATTTTTCACAAGTTCTTCTCTCAAGTGGTAGTGTCGTGCTCGCAGGAACCAGCGCAGCCTGTGCCAAAGTCGGGCCTCTAATTTGAGTCTTTCCTCTCATCTGAATAATATATTTTTCTCTTTCTAATGAAACTTGCAGGAACATACTTCTCTTTGAAAGCACCAGTAGCTTTTGGCTGAAATTGGCTGGTGAGTTAAGGATTTAATAGAGGAGAGCCCTGACGGGTGGATGGAAAGACAGAAATACAGAAGCCTGTTTTGCTTTGAAAACCTATCAAAAATATTAAAAACTTGGACAAGAAACGCAACCTGGTCCTCCCATGATGAAGGAAGTGGTTTCCATCATTGGGCTCAGGTCACCTGTTTTCTCTCCAACCCGCTCCTGTGAAGTGACACCGCAGTGAAGAGGAGCTTTCCTGGGAGACAAGAGTTGGCCATGAGGTGGGAGAGCTTGAGATCAGTCTGAAGATATTTTGGAAGTCTCTTTGAAGCAAAGTCCCTTTCTACTGGGCTGTAGGGTAATCTTATTCATTTATTTATGTATTTATTTTTCTCATGGTTTTTCCTCCATCCCGTCTTTGCGGTCGACTGCTATGTTCCACATAATGCAAGATTGATTAACTGCACCAAAAAGAGAAGGTAGAACTGAGCATGACCTGAGCTCAGGGCTGAGGACTCTAGCTCAGAAAGGGGAGTTCAAGCTTCTCTTCCCCATTTCTCGTATTTTTGTGTAGAGTTTTGTGAGAAGGCACTAAAACTTGGGTAGGAAAGAAACACTTGTGGGCTGTTTCTTTCCTACAAGACAAGGGCCTCTACACCAGGCTGCTCTTCCCTCCCTCAGCCTCCTGTCTAATAACAAAGCTGATACTTGAGAATCAAGTATTTGTAAAGGCAGCATAACTTACTTCCAGACCCACATGTTTTCCTCATTCCTTCCTTATCTCTTAGTTGTATCTTAATAAAAATAAATCGCGATGTTTTTGAAGTAGGGACTGGCTTGTTTTGAACTTTTCCTGGGTCCTAATCCTTAACTGGAATCCTGAAATGCTTGATAATATAATTATAATGTTTATAGGAACCTTTCTTGTTTAATTTTCTAGTGTTGGCTTGTGAAACTTCTTACAATGTCATAAGGCTAAATGGCATTTTGCCCCTTATCCAAGATGTTATTACACGGAAGAGAAAGGGAGGGCATTCCAGGGCATCTGCAATATCAGATGAAGTTTTTTTCTGACAGTTGCTTCCTTTCATCCATATTACCATAAATCAGTGGTTCTTTTATAGTTTCCTTGTGATTACACTAATCAACAAATATGTGGTTGCATCCTGGAAGAGTTTGGGTAGGTGAAATAAACTTTAGAGCAAGTGCTTAAAGGCCTTGGGAATAAAAGCAGTGTATCTGGCGATAAAGCCAGAAGAGATTGAGTTCTTGCAAGCAGATATCTTTGTTCAGCTGCCCCTTGCCTTCTCCTCTATTATTTTGAGTATGATTTTCCTGTTCTTTGGTGGTAGTTTTGTTTCTTTCCTTTTCAAATGAGGCACTCAAATCACTCCTAGTTTCTTCCTTGCTTTCTAATGTTTTAATAAAACTCTTTGGGATATATTCATTTTTTGGGAGAATATACAAGTAGATTTGCAGAAGCAATTAATTTTAGGTGAAGACTTAGTGCTTTTCACAAGGAATTGATGTGGTTTAGCTGGGAAAAGGCTGAACACTATTCCAAAGCGACCCTCCCTGCTGACAGGGGCTTGTGTTGGCTTGTGTTTCCAAAAGCCAGCAAGTCTGGGGGCTTGGTGTGGTGGATTGGGGCTCTTGTGCTCTCTAAACAACTTGAGGAAAACCCACGCCACGGACATGCACTTCCTAACAACAGTTTTCAGCCTTTCCTTTGGATTTATGCACAGAGGGTGCCTCTCACGTCACCTTCTGGGTTACTCCTCCTGCAGCAGAAACACATTCTTGAGTTTGCCCAACAGTGGTCCTGGGTGCTCTGGTACTTGGTCTGGTCCTCTCTGGTCCATGCAGTGATGCAGCAACCTGATAGACCCAACCGTCTCTCCACAAAGTCATTGTTGAATTGGAGGACGTCGATATTAGGCCAGGGCTGGTCCTTTAGGCTGCTCCAAACAGAAGCCTAACGCTTGTGTGGTTTCCATAGTGTCCACGAAATCACAGAATGGTTAAGGTTGGAAGGGACCTCTAGAGATCATCTAGTGTTCTTTTAAACCAAGTACATGCAGCTTTTCCCTTTTGTTGATATAATCTGAGAGAAGATTTTTAGGGAGGAAGGTACAGTTCAAAGGAAGCAACAATATTCTCCGGCCTCATTCTACTGAAATCGCTTGGCCATGCTTGTCTTAATAGGGAATGTTTCTATTAATAATAGTAATAATTGAGCCTGACTAGCACTTGAAAAGAATATTATAATATTTTGGACTATGTATTTTCAATAATGTTATGCTTCCTTCATAACAAATCTTAAGACTTCCGTAATTTAGGAAGTGCTGTTTTGTACAGCACTGCTCTCTGATTTGTGCTGTTTGGACTTTGTTTCTTAATATGACTCTAGGAATTTGTCTGGATACTATAATCAGTGTTGTCACCAGTGTGTTAGCCCTGCATGCACGCGTTATTTTGTGATGGGGGTTCTTGGGCCATCAATTGGCTTGAGGAATCTCATTAACTGTTGGAACTCTGTTACTATGAGGTGCTCCTGGTGTCATGACGTCCTTGGTGAAAAAACAATGTCTTGCATCATGTTTTAGACTTAACCTGTGTTCTTATAAAAATAACTTTCTAAAAAAAAAAAAACTTTCTGATAAAAATAACTTTCTAATCACAGTTACAGCTTCTTTCTTCAGGCTTGAGGAGTACTCACAGTAAAGATAAGTAAATCTATGTGCATGTACATAAACCACATGGGTCACTTCAAAACATGGCCAAACATCAGATCCTTACTGAAAAGTCTTGTTTAAGCATGTGGCTATGTATTCCTGCCACCTATGTCCTTATTCTTGGAGTTAATGATGAACTCTCATTTGCTTCTAGAGCTGATATGTCTATAATTTCTCTCTATTGTTCTTTTATCGCTTTGCTTGCAAGTTTGATCTAGTTTATACCCCTTTGTGTTTTTAATCCATGCTGCCCTGTATAAATGTTGCAGAACCTGTTTTGTTGAAGCTTGGACCTTGGTTCCTGGAATTCTTCTCCCTTTTATGTCACTTCTGTAAGTTCCTCCATAAAGTGCAGAAGATTTAGCAACTCTTCATAGAAGCAGAGGTGCCTATTTTGTACAAAAATGTTATTTGCTATAATTTGATGTTACAGTTGAACAGCATTTACATCCCATTTAATAAATTAACTTATTGATTAGCAGTAATTAAGTTAAAAAGACTGCTCGATACTTCCTGCTTTCCTGACGTGGTATGAGAGATTTGTGTTTTTTTTAAGTTTTCAAATGTCGCTGGAACAGATGCTGCCTTTGGGTGCCAAAATTATAGATGACACCTCTCTTTGTAGAGGTTCATAATTCATATTTAGATTAGCAGGCCTGCTTTATTATGCAAAAGCTTAAATTAGGCTAAGATTAAAAAAAAAAGACTGCTAAAACTTTAGATTTTAACCAAATGTATTTAAAACTGGAAACTTCTAGAGAAATGATTCCATGCAGACATTCCTTAACTCTGACAGGCAGAGCCAGAAAAAATGTTAAAATTGTGCATAAAGGCAAGTTCAAGTTATCACCACATTCTTGACATTCGTAGCAGAATTCCTAATATTGTCTGACTGTAATATCTGGTATTTTGCCTAATCATACAGACCAAGACTGTGTTGTTGACTGCCTATTGCTAGGGCATTGATGATTTTGGTGTTTTATAGTGATGTTTATAGTTTTATAGTAATTTCGCTGATTACATTTTTATTACATTATATATTTCTAGTAGTGTTAAAGGATTTGGGGATGAGAAAATAAAAACTAATTTGATATAAATGAAGTATCAGAAGGAACTTTTTTAATAGAAATTTATGGTGATCATGAGTAATGATCAATGATGATCATTAAAAGACAACCAGGGGAATTCTGGCTTTAGTGTCAGCCAGGAAAAAATACCCTAAAACCAGAATGTTGAGCCAGGTACTCCCGAGCACAGGCTTAGTGTTTAGCTGCAGTTGCTCCATCAAATCCCCCAGCCTTTACCATGATGCCAGTTCTGTATTTTGTTTGTAAATATGTTGCCCCCAACTAATAAAGTGTTAAAGAATGGCCTTATTGGATACTTCAACCAAATCAGAGATACCAATCTAGTTTTATTTACTAGCTACTCTCTTTTATTTGATCTCTACTAACAGTAACTGTGCAGTAAGCCAGAGTGTGTCTAAGTTTATTTAAGATTCATATGATAGACTGTTATCAGCAAGTCACGAATTGGCATGGCTGTCACAGAGGAAAAAAATTCAGCATTTAGTGATTTTAAGATGTAAACACTATTTGAAGATATTCCATTGATGTTTAAGGTTAGCATATTTTTTTTAATCGCAAAAATTTGGTAGATGTATTTATTTTTTGAAGGTTAAATATTTTAGTGGTTGGTTTTTGCAAAACTTTGGTAGAATCCTTTGTGGTGTGCGTTGGGGGCTGCTGCTGTTTATTTTTTAAGCAGCATGACAATTCCTCTCTTCCCAAAGCCTTAAGCTGGTTAAAAATAAAATGCAAGAGAATTCAGGGGTACGTTGCAGAGTAGGGTATGTCATCCACAGCATTCAGCACTGTTCAGAAGTGGTAGAGGCAAATGTGTTCTTCAGCATTACGGAAGTTTTCATAAGATAACTGTAGGTAGACCATGGTAGCTTGTAGTTTGCAGGGGGGTTGGACTGGATGATCTCTAGAGGCCCTTCCAACCTCAACCATTCAGTGATTCTGTGGTTCTCCCGCCCTCTCTGTGCTTGCTGCAGGCCAAGTGAGCAAAACCAGAATGAAATGTCATAGAAAGTGGATGTAGCTCAAAGATGAGAACCAGCAGAGCTGCGTTGTGCAATGCCAGGTTGGTTGGTTTGGCTTGAAGGTTGCCTGCCTCGAGTGCCCAAGCTCCGTGTCATACCTGGTAAAGACTGGGGAGGAAGGTGAGGAGGATGGTGAGCGGACAGTAGATGTCTCTGGGGAACAGAGAATAGCTCAAGTCCCCAGTTCTCTGTTTTCTCTGTGGATCCATCCAGCAAGTGGGGCTGATGACAGCAATGTTCCTCAAAGAAAGAGGTAGGTGGGCTCTGCTTCTGAGAGCACCCGAGTCAGCATCGTGCCCTCTGTGACAGGCTGGGCACCAAGTTCCTTTCTGGGAGCAGGGAAGCAGATTTTGACCTACTTTAACGCAAGAGTAGCAGATAAAATGTACTTCTAGGCCTAGGTCATAAACCAGTGCTCCAGCTTGCCGTAATGTATCCAAAATCCACAGCCTGTTATCTTTGCAAATCTTCCCGTTTCCTTACAACATCCAAGGGGCACCGCATGAAATCTCTGCGTGTAGGTGCAGAAAGCATTTCTGCCCCAGCCAGGGACACTGTGCAGCTCCTCACTGCAGGATGCTGCAGGTCACCACATTTCATAAGGGTATTGAAAAGTGAGTGGTTACATTTGTGGAAGAAAAATCCACTGGGTTTGTGGAAACACTTCTAATTCTTACAGTTCCCCAAATGCAAATTGTTGGAGGTGGCGGGAGGTTCTGCAGAAGAACGGCTGGTGTTGCCCTTTTGTCCTGCTTTTCCCCAAAGTGTTGGGTATATTATTAGAGTCAGGAGTTCAGGAATGCTGCTCTTTGCTGCCCAGGAAGGTCTAGGGCATCAGACACACATTTCTATGGATTTCTAATACTTTCCTATTAGGCCTGTCAGCACAGTAATCTTCACACCTTCAGATTATTTATTTAATAGGTGTTTTAAGAACTGCTACTTTAATTTTAAAGACTACTTCTGCATTATTTTTCTTTCTTCCAGCTCAGAATTACTTAATAAAGGACTTAAAGAAGAGGCCAGGAACTTAAAAAATGGTTAAACAAAGAAGGAGGGTGTCTGCGTGTCAGGTAGCCGTGGTAATGCCCAGCACGTGCAGGGTGCATTCAGCAAACGTGTCTCAGCTCCGCACAAGTGGTGAGGCTGGTGCTTAGAGATGCAGGAGAGCAGAACAAGGCTTAACCAGCCATGCTTAGAGTCCCTGTGGAAGTAACTTAGCACCCTATTTGTTTCCTTGGATGTGAAACGAGGATAATACCTCTACTGTGAGAGCCTTAACCCATTACTGGTTTTCCAGCAAGGTGAAAAGCCTATAGATCTTAACCAAAAAAAAAAAAACCAGTGCTATACAGAATACTGCTACTTGGTATGTAATAATTCAGCTATCCAAGTAACTGTCTCTATTAAGGAATAATTGAAACTTATTTACAGAGGAAAAATGAAAGAAAATAATACCATTATAGAGCTAAAAAGCTATAACATGTAATTATTGCATGCTTGCTTCTGATGCAGCGGCTGAACTCTTCTTGTGCATGTAAATGTGTCCTGTGTAATGGATTATTGCA
The DNA here is from genome assembly GCF_003342845.1 of Nothoprocta perdicaria. Lineage (NCBI taxonomy): Eukaryota > Metazoa > Chordata > Aves > Tinamiformes > Tinamidae > Nothoprocta > Nothoprocta perdicaria. The sequence goes on along the minus strand of NW_020454538.1, from coordinate 1,794,324 downwards.
GCACTCGGAGCAGGCAGCGCGGGGCTCGGCGAAGGGCGCACCTTGAGGACACTGCAGCAGCAATATTTTGCTGTGTCACTAGATTTTATCATGCGTAAAGGACAGATTCTTCTCTCCTCGGGAGTTTTAAAGTGGAAATCACTGTTCTGTTTCTGAGCGATTTCGTCGCTGTTGGCAGCGTGCGGCAATTTACCTCAGAGTAGGTGGCTGTCCATTTATCTAAACAGTGCGGCATCAATTTTATGACTGCAGTGTTGGGTATGACCTACGTCAATAAAATGATGGAACTTATGACTGTTTCTTATAAGGATTTTACCAGTAGTGTCTTCTATTTCTATTTTGGAAGCAACAAGGGTAGTAAAACCATAAGTGGACTTTAGTTTATTGTTGCAGTGCTCTATGTTTGTCAAGTGCTATTACTAAACAAAAAGTAAAAGTACTTTTGGTTTTAGTGCTCTAGTAACAGGGGAAACACATTACTAGCCTTGTCTGAGATAACACCATTTCTAATGTGTTTGAGAACTAGTGCCTGGAATTCATTTCTCATGTGTGGGCTGCATCTAGTACTGAAAGTTATCTTTCTAAACAGTTGTATGCTTAGATAACCAGAGGTATCGTTTCATTAGGGTGAGATATATTGAAAATGTAGCTACCAACAAACTGCATTGGACTGAGGATCATGCTGTGTTGTAGAATAAGTGCTGGCTAATGGGAATCTATAAAATGTGGATGCTGTGTCATCTCTAGAGCAGTTTATCAGCCCCAGAGCAGGTAGTTTCAGTTCCAACTCATGTCTGAGCAAAGTGTTTTTTATGCCCCTAAACAAATACAACCTGCAGGAAACATCTGCAGTGTGCACAGTGTGATACTGTTTTTTGTTTTGTTCTGTTTTTTGGCAGAAAGGCATCTTTCTAAAGCACTGATAAGTAGAGGGAAGATCTGGAGAACTATCTGATAAACTTGTGACACTTCTTGTTGAAGCTTTAATCAAGCTTCACTCCAAGAAGTAGAGAGAAATGTGAAGATTCACAGAATGAAGCTGATAGTTTTCATTTTAATTTTCATTTTTTTGGTATTGCCCAAATATCTGCAGGATAGAAGAATCGAAGAAAGTAAAACAAGGGCATGTACATAAGAGAACCACGCCACCCGTAAATTGAACAGAAAAAAAGAAACTTTCTGGTTTATCTAACCACATCACATTTTATACATATTGACTATATTGTAACAGAATTTTGTATTTTGTGAAGATGCTGTTTAATGCCAGTATTACCAGGACTAAACACTTTACTGCTACTGTTGGGAGCTGCTGATGGGAGTGTTGGCAGTTTCAGAGAGCACATCAAAATGCAATGAGTGTGGGGATGGGAAGGGCTTTTTGAAACTCTGATCCACTTATATATAGAAGTATTTGGCAGATTTGTTAGAGGCTGCCACTCTGGCAGTATGCATTCAGAAAGACTATGAACTCTATAAAAATAAGGAGTTGAACTTGGATTATTATATCTGTCTCTGGCACCTCCATGAAAGCCCAAATGAGCTTGCTCTGTCTTTTGAATCAGTAGGAGAGAAACAATCTAGAAAGTGGTTCAGATTTATCTTGAAATGACATTACTTGGAGCTTCTGTGTTTTCCAGTTAAATATAAAAGGAACCCAGACTTCTACCTCGAGGAGAGGTACCAAGCTTAGGTGCTTTAGGTAGAAGTAGGAAAGATCCAAGTCAAGCAATGACTTTGTACAATTTGTTAATCTGAAATTAACACAGAGAAGAGCTGTTCCTAAAAGTAGACTCGTTAAATACTTTGTTGGTTCTTCATAATACAGGTTTCCTCATGTTTCCTGCAGCAGATTGCACTAACAGTATGTAGCTTCTTGCCTGGACGATTGTCTGGGCTGTATTTTTAATATTGAGGACGTTATTTTCTGGAGCTCTTAAAGCAACGCTTGTTAAAAGCAGTACATCTTTAGCTGTGCCTGTTTCTCTGAGGGGATTGAGGATTATTTAGCATAAGGCTACATTTTACAGGGATGCTGATGCATGTAATAATTTTTGCAAATTATTGCAAATAATTTTTTTATGATTTGACATTACCATATGAGGTTGAATTAGGTTACTCTGGAAACCTTCTGCGTGGCAGAAGAACTGCTGACAATTACTCTGATCTTTAACTTCCAGTTAAGCTCTGTCTGTTTTGAAGCTGGGAGTGGCAAGTTTCAGTTATGTTTATGTGGCATTTCAATTTCATAATTGCTCTCCTTAAATACAAAACTATTTCCATTTCTGAAATAGGTACTTTACCCATGGAATCAGCTACCCTCAGTCTGGAGCATTCGCTGGCTCCTGTTCCCTTAGAATAAGTCATATATCAGAAATCTTTTAAATTCTGCTATTTTGGTTGCCCCTTTTCCTCCTCCTCTCAGAATCCCTTCCCATCATCTCAGCTGATTTTACCTGCTTCCTGATCCGTTATTGGCACCTTCACACCCTAAAGCACCAGACAACCATGTGTGGCATCTGCAGCCCCCATCTCCATCAAGACCTCAGTTCTGGGACCTCCCTGATGTGATTCCAGTTGCAGGTCTCCTAGTCATCATTCCTAGTCTTCCTAGTTCCTCCTAGTCTTTGCATGCTATATTTTATGTGCTTTTCCTTCTTATTCTCATCAATGTGAGGCAGGATGTCTGCTTTGAGGGGGCACCTCAGACTCCATCCCCAAATGTACTTTAATAAATACAATTTGCAGTGATTGGAACTGTGCGAAGTCTCCTTTTCTTGTCTAACTTGAGCCAGGAAATACAACAGATGGGTTTCACCATGCTATTTTGGCATGGAATAGGATGAAAATAGAAATAATAAACCTTATTATGGACATAATTCTTGGCATGATGAGGCTTGTAATGTGCTGTAAATAAAATATCAGTAAAAAGCACAAACTTCTTTTGAATTAACAATAATAACAATAAAAAAGTAGAATAAACTCAAGAACAAGTACATCTTAACTTGTACATTAAAAACTAGTTGTAGGTTTTTTTCATATAGATAGATATGTATTTGCCTACAGAGATTATGTTGCAATGTACTGAAATACAAGAAAATCCAGGTGTACCTTTTTTGAGACAACAAACCCCCTTTTTATGAGCAACATCACAAATATTTAATATATAACAGCTTGTAAAAGTTAATTAGAAGAAAAAAATTACATATCTGTAATTTTATTGTTTTCAGCAAAGCCTGTTTTCAAAAATTACCAATTAACATTCCTGTGTAGTCTGTCAGTACATGAAAATCATTTGGGCCAGTTAAGTATTCAGTATATTCAAGTGAAATATTATATTTTCATAAGCATCAGATGTTAAGACTTATGAGGATTCTTTTTTTCTTTTTTTTCTACTTTGGTTAATAGATTGAGAATCTTCCTGCAGTCAAATCACATTTTAGGGCTAGTTACCATCTTCTTTATTCTTAGATGGAGTATATTCTTGGATTGAATTTGTAGCTGGGAATTTGTAATCCAGCATTTCTGGAGGTGGGAATGTGGGACTGTTTCACCAGCCCCAACAGCAGCAGTTCTTAAAAGAACAATGTATTAATTCATACAGCTCATGCTATTTTCTAGACGCCTGTACACTTTTTTTTTAATCGTATCAAATTATAGTACAAAAATATGTATCTGTAAGTTTGAGGATAATGCATGCTTGCTTTATTAGATGAGACCACTATTTTTAATAGCTTCTCTCTTCTCATTCTAATAAATGGATATCTAATGTGATTAAAAGCTTGTTATCAGCCTTTAGGTGTGTATACCTTAAGAAGCTGGTATTGTGTGGAGATGTAGTCAAGTGGTGTGGACTCTCATGTCCTAATCAACTCTTTCCTAACCAACTCTTTAATTTCCTCACTGGTGTGGAACAATAATAAAGCTCCATCATGTTAACTGTAACATTAGCATTCCCCAGATATGAGATGCTGCAGCATGACAAAATATTACTGAACATTTTTTAGTTTGCTCTGATACTTTGGCTTCAAGCGCTCGGGTTATTGAAAGGATAAAGTTGTTTGCGTAGTTTGTGCAGGGAATTTCTAGTTCAAACAAGTTGAAATGAATTTCTTCTTGAAGGGTTGTTGATTTTCCACCCTTGTTTGTCTGTTAAGAGCGTAGCCTTGTCTGTGCCAAAGGCTGCTACAGTAACCTTTTCTAGCTTCTGCTTTTCTTTTTTAAGTTTAATTGAGTTTTTCCTTCTGTGTTTAAATAAAAATCAGGTTTAATGTGAGTATAGTTATAGAAGCGCTATGTAAGTGTCGGCTCAGACCTGCAGCAGAAGCAGGGGAAGGAAGAAGCATCATCTGAGCTGACAGATGATGCAAAGGTGGCTGTGGAGCCTGTTTGTCTTGTGTTGTCTACAGAAATGTTGTAGCACCGAAGCTGCTTGAAGTGTATTTCTCTAAAGTTGGAAACCTCCCTAGCATCTTGTCACTACCCTGTACCTCTTTAGAGCTGGCAGTTAAGTTACATCACTTCTCATTGTTATTTTTTTTTTGCTGTCCAAAATTGTGTGCAGAACACACTATTGCAGATGTTTTAAAATAAGTCTTTTAACGTGGATAATGGGCCAACATTGTAAGTGATACACGATAAATATAAGATTGATTAGCTGGCACTCCAGTCACTTGCAGCAGTGCTGTTTCACTATGAACCAGATGATTGTATGTAGCTGACTGCAGCAGCATTATTTCCTGGAGAAGGAATGAGTATGTGCCCTCTTTAAATGATCTAAAACATGTAAATTATACTGCAGGATGCTCCAAAATAAGTTTTAGCCTGCTTCAATTCCCATTTAGCCCACCTTCTCGTTACATTAACGGTGGCAAAAGATGAAAATGCAATTAGCTGTTGAGCCTTTCCCCCTTTCCCCAAGAGGATAAAGTTCTTACAGCAAAGCGTATAGAGCTTAGATAACACTAAGTGGCACTAAAGGCTCCTGTAAACTGCACTTTCCAGGTAAATTCATGCACTAAGCAACTTAAAGCCTGCCAAAGTATTTCATGTCTATGTATACACCCTTCGGTATCCTTCAGCAAAGAAATGAAATTTGGAAGCTTCAGAGTTATCAGAGAGCACAATCTGTATTACCTATTGCTGCTGCTTTTTGTAGAATTAAAGGTCTTGTACTCACAGAAAGAAGCAAAAACACTGTGTTTTGGAGCCTTTCGAATGGAATTTTTGAAGCCTTTGAAGTTTTGGCAATGCTTCTAAAAATGGTTAAATGTCTTATTTTTTTGGCAAAACCATTTTTAGAGGTTCCAAAGCCTATGAAGTGTTCCAGAAAGGAACATGGGTGATCTGAAAAACAAATTTCACGTTGTTGTTCTGATGTACTAATCAAAAGTAATCTACTCTTATTCTGCAAGCTAGAGCCGGAAGGCAGAATGCAATGATGGAGGTGAAGTATTGCATATCTTACCTTACCTTATAGTTAGTTAGTGCTTTGCTTTCTATAGTTCACATATATATTTTCTATTTTTCAGCATGGAAAAAAGGCATTTCCCTATTAAAAATCTAATATTGTAAATTTAAAATGTTTATATTATTGTCATTGGGCAGTATTACTGTTCTGTATAGACTCAATTCTCAGGAAGTTCCGTGGTGTTTCCTATAGTTTGTGCTTTGTTATAAGTTCTACAATGTCTGCGTTCCAAAGAGTCTGGATGGACAGGAAGGATAGGGCAAAAGTCCATCTGTTTTGGTTAAAGGAGCAATAATAACGTCTTTACAAAATATTAGAGGAAAAAAGTTTTTTTGGGTATGTAAATGCAATCTTTGGGAATGCAAATGAAATGAGGTGTGTTGACCTCTTTGTGCCAATAGTTAGTGCAGGGGCATTTTCCATTGTTGTGTTGCAAGGTATCGTTCTTGAAGATCATTCAAGATTTTTATTCAGCTGCTGGTTTCACTCCTTGTCAGAACAATAGCTGAAAACAAGGCGCTTGGCTCTGCATGTATTTTACTGGGGGCTTATGATAGATGTGTGGTGTTATCTTAAGACTATTGTTAACTGTTAATTGATATTTAATTGTACTTAGTTTTAGTATAAACACTTTTCTTGTAGGAGTGTTTTATAGAACAAGGGGAAAAATGTATTTATATATATATAAAATATATATATATATATACACACTGCCAGTTGTAGTGATGTCTGATCTAATATTTCATCAAAAGAAAACAGCTCTGATTCAAAGCGCACGGAAGTGGAGCCAATGAACGTTAATGTATTATCCACATTGCTCTAAGTGTTTAAGAAAACCCCTCCTTGCCACCTGCACGTGGCTTCCATATTTAACCGCAGAAGTAGGTTGTGCTCCTGGGAGGAGCCCTGTGCTCTGCCTGCAGAACCTTGGAGCTGGAGCCTGGGGGTCTGCAGAACTGGAACCGAACCACGCCATGGTGCAGAGTGTGCCCCGCTATGTCCCGAAGCGGCCCCACTTCTCTTGCCAGAGGCCCCGCGTTGGCACCGAGTGCCTTGGCAGGCCAGGCTGCTTCTCCTTGGGGAGGCACTTGGAGCATTTGGGGCAGCTCTGGGCTCCCCAGGACAAGAGGGATGTGGAGCTTTGAGAGAGGGTCCAGCGGAGGGCAACAAAGGTGATTAAGGGACTGAAGCATCTATCATAACAGGAGAGACTGAGCGAGCTGGGCGTGTTTAGCCTGGAGAAGAGAAGGCTGAGTGGGGATCTTATCAACTTGTACCAGTACCTGAAGGATCAATGTAGGGAGGAAGGGGCCAAATTCTTCTTGGTGGTGGCCAGTGATAGGACAAGGGGCAATGGGTGAAGTTGAAACACAGGAAGTTCCATCTTCACATGAGGAAGAACTTCTTCACTGTGAGGGTGACAGAGCCCTGGAACAGACTGCCAAGGGAGGCTGTGCAGTCTCCTTCCCTGGAGATCTTCCAAAGCTGCCTGGATGGCACCCTGTGCTCTGGGTGTCCCTGCTGGAGCAGGGGGTTGGACTAGATGATCTCTAGAGGTCCCTTCTAACCTCAACCATCCTGTGATTCTGTGGGTTGCTGCCCTGGAGGGAGGCAACTGGAGCCGCGCTGTTCCAGTCGACTGTCCGGAGTGCTTTGAAGGTACTTGGCTTGACTGCTGGAGGCAGACATGTACAGGCAGACACCCTGATTGAAACCTTGGTATTGGCACTGCTGCTGAAAATGGTTAAACCTATTTACATTCTTTGGCAGAATCATTTTTTCGAGGTTCTGAAAGCTATGCTGTATGGCACGCAGCCTTTAGTGCTCTTGTTAGAATAGTCCTTATAAATCACCACCAAGTTTTGAAATAAAGACATCATCTGGTTCCAAAAAAAGCTGTAGCTCAGCCCTCAGCAGTTATAAGTGTTGGGTATTTTATGGAATCCTAAGGAGCTTATTGCGAATTAATTCAGGGCTCCTAATAAGTATTTACTTCTACAGAGAATTATAGGTCTCTACCTTATGAGCTACCAGAAGTAATGAAACCAATGCAAAGAAACGTGGCAAGGCTCAGCTATTGCCGGCGTCTGGGACCTTGTGGCAGTGAAAGCAAAATGTCAATGCAAAATGTGTCTCCAGCCACAGAAGCTGATTCCTAAATAAGCCAAGTGCTCCTGAAGACCTGGAACCCAAACATGTTACCCATGAGTGGTTGTTGAATAAAGCCCTGCGATGGTGGGGACGTCAAACTGCTTTGCCTAAGCAAGCGTGGGCGCAGTTTCATTCTTCATATCTTAACCTTTAGTCTAAGGAAGAAAATAAGAGTAGTTGCAACTGGTAAAATGAGCCTATGAAGAATTATTTCTTCCCATGTAAATTCACTAGCAGGTGTTTCTCGAAATTAAGTAATATTTCTTCTAAAACTGTTAAATAATATTTTTTTCTAAATGTGATGTATGCAAGAGAGTGGACTAGTAGGATAGCAATTTTCTGATATATCAGCGTGAGTTCCTCTTGGAATAGTTGAAGTTTCAGTTGTGCATCCTTAGGGAGACTATGACGCAAAAGTAAAACAAAAAAACCCAACAGCCCATGTTGGAAGAAGAAAAAAAATCTGTGTCAACTCAATTGTGAATTGAGGTTGAGTCATAGAAGATGATTCCCTGTTGTTAAAACACTCACAAGCCTTGACAGGGTCCCAGTGAGGGGGGACAAAAACCAGTGAGGTTTTGGTAATAAGAAGTTCACGTACATGAAGAGAATCATTGTGCGTAGTCCCTATAACACTATAACAGTCCCTTTAACATCCTAAGGGAATCCTTCTTAGAGCTGTGCTTTTAAGAAAGGTCTTATGCCGGTAACATAATAGTTAATACTATGTTCAAGCTATTTTCTTAATCTGGAAAAGGGGTGGATTATTCCTAACTATTACATTTTTGAGAAAATCTCTTCTTGGAGTAGCAGCATACTGTGATAAATGTGCTACCGGTATGCTGATACATAGACTAAACATGTAACATTAAAAGAGGAAAAAAAGGCATCCTATATGTATACTTCAACACAATAGAATGTACAAACATCCTTAAAAAAGCAGCTCAAAGGTATGAATCTGAGGAATAATTTTTCAGGGAAGAAATTTCAGGATGAAATAGATGGGTCACATGCTCATTTCTAGGATATTCATTTCCAGTAGCTTGCTGATCTGAGAAAACTGCTAACTTCTTAAAAGCCTATTTTAGATTTCAGACAGTTTCTACTGTTTTCTTAAATGCCTTATGGTCTGAAAATTCCACCCAGGAAACTTCAGTTATGTTTACCAAAATATTTTCAGATTTAAATGGAGGTTACAGCAAAGGGAGATGGTTCAAAGAAGGAAGCATATAGCTGGTGTTGACAGATTTGCAAAATGCTAAGAATGTGCATACACAATATTCAGAATTTTCCCTGCAAGTAAAAAACAGATCTTTCAAAAAATAAAAAGCATACAAACCCAGCCCTATCAATTTAACAGTTTTTGACTTTACAAATAGCATTTTTTTGAACTTAAATCAGAAAGCTTTTTCTTGTAATTGTATTTTCTATCACCATGGAAAATCAGCAGTCTAGTGTATTAAGAAGCTGTCTTTATGCAAAAATGCTTGGGATTTTAAGCTATGTAAGAGCGCAAAGAGTAAAAAGAAGAAATGCTAAAAAGTCAACTGAGTTCCTTGTTATGTAGCGTTCATTCTGCAATGAATGCTGAAAAATTGATCTTTTAATAGGTGAGTGAAAGAGATATTCAGTTCACTCATTATGTTGGGATTCTCCCCCAAAAGTCTTCTGAGATAAATTGCCTATAACCTCCCTCCCCTTGACCTTGCAAGCTCTGTTAAGTAGCTGCCCAAACATAAAGCCATATGCAGAGGAATACGTTCTTGGTCCTGGAAGAAATGCGGGAGTTAAAATAATGGTCTTAAAGCAGTGGTTCTGTTAAGAACATCCCATCAGAAGAATAATGTAACTGCTGGATGTATGAACATCAGAGACAGAGACATGTTTGAGAGGCAGTTCTTCAGTTTAATACAGTTTTAGCAGAACTGTTGGTTCCTTGGGAGAAACTATGGTTCTACCAAGACCTCAGGCAAGTGTCTTCTCAGACATGGAAGATACTTTATTTAAGACAGGAAAATGGTGCAAGAGTGATTCAAATTCCAACTTGCCTTTCACTGACGGGCTTGTGATGCTCAATTTTAGTTTCTCCAAGAAAAGAATGAGGTAACTTAGTCTTGAAGTATTTCATCAAGAGATTATTTCCTTACTAAAAGGCTATGTTTCTAAAGAACGTAAGTGTAGAAATAGACTTGCAATGCTTCCTAGACTTTGGATGTTTTCTAATGATCCTGTGAACTAGATGTGACTTTTAGATTCATTGATTTCGTTCTCCACGAATGTGTCATCTGCTGCTTTTGACTGCTGTAAATGGAAGTCTCTGCACCATCATCTGGGAAGAAGGAAGCTTTATTAGCAAAGGATGAAATAGGAGCCAGTGTGAAAGAGCCAACATGTAGGTATCTTTGACTACATAGTTATTTTGCATGATAACATGAGGTAGAAGTGTCCTGGTATCATCAATTATAATACTTAACATTAGCTATACAAATACAATTTTGGAGTAGACTAAAGAGATAGTGTGCAGTCTAATATCAGGGATAAATTTGCATAACAAAGGCTCATAATTTGTGTTTAGAGCTACTTTAGACATTAAATGATTGCTGATAGGAGGCAGTGATGATGATGTATGACAAAAAAAAAAATTAATACCTTGTTTTATGTTGAGGGTCATAGATGTAATTCTGAAATGCTGTCCTGTTTGCTGCTTCTCTAAAATGTGCTGCCTCTGTGTGCAGTTGCATTTCAGTGGCTGCATTTCAATGTGAGGGGATTTCCTTTGTTAATGAAATGATGGCCATGCTGTTTCTTTTTTTGGTAAGTGAGAATATCTAAATATACTTTTCAAAAAAAAATACACCATTTTGAAATAAAAACTGATTTTTCTAATGAACTCTTTTCATAATATCTCAGAGTATTTTCGTTGTTTGTTTTTAAACTGTTTGAAGTTGCTATCGTTAGGGAAAATTGCAGCTTATCCGAGAAGTAAACTATTTTTAAAGTAAACTGTTTTTATAAGTATTGTGTCTCTTCATTAACTTAACAATATCTCATAAATGATTACATTGAAATGTGGAGATACAGTCCTCAAAGAATGAATTTCATGGGGAATTATAATGGAAAATATGTTCCTGTTTACATGTTTAATATATTATTAATACTATTTCTTATAAAGGAATTCAATTTATAAAGGATCTAGAATAAACACATACTGTTTCCACAGTACTTAGATTCTGTTTGGCTTTTATTTCATGACAGCATTTCAGGAGTGAGACTCTATTACATATTAGTCAGAAAGAAAGACTGGAAAGACCTTGGTATTACTGGATTAGCTAAGAAATCCATAGTTCAAAAAGCTAAATGCTATATGTGATATAACATACTGACTTGATACAATTTTAAGGAACTGTAAGTATAAAAGTACCATTCAAGTAATTGATGAGTGTTTTCCTATAAAAGAAATATTAAGAGAATTTGACTAGAATTAAATAATGCGAAAACTCCATGACAAAGGCACATAAATGATCAAAATTTGTTTCAAGATAGTCATTTAGCAGTGCTGATTAAGTGTAGCTAGGTTTAGCATATAAAGACCAAATACTAACAAACAAATTTCAGGTAGTAGTAAATGTAAATTTTAACAGATAAGATGTCAGTGTTTTCAATGATTACATTGTTTTGGACAAGTATTTTTATTTCAAAGTGTTATATTAGTAACCAGAAAAATGAGGATTGAGGATGTGCAAAAGCTTACTTTTTCCAGAAGCAAAGCCTTTGATTTAAGAAATGTTCTGTTTTCTCCCCTGGAGAAAGCTTTTTGGAAGCATTAAAATCAAGTTTTTAACTTGAGGAGGTCATGAAGACAGAGGTCTTCATGATGCATTCTTCAATAGGTGACTACTATGCAGAGAAATATTCAAGCACATGCATAAGTTCAGACCTGAAGGATATTCATCAAGTACAGTGGAATTCATTGTATTTCTAAAATCAAGAAAATGTTTAATTGTTTTGATGAATCCAGTGCCCCAGAATACAGGCTAATCAGCAGGCATCAAGTTTCTTGTCAAACAATATCCATCTGTCAGGTAAGAAATGTGCTTTCATGTATTTAATTTTTTTCAGGACTGTAAATGTGCTGAAATCTTTGCAAACCTCAGTAATGACTATTGTTGAAGTATGATTTATTAAGGAATTAATTTGGTGTAAATATTCTCCTGTGTTAGAAAATCTGTTTCTATTATTTTTAACACCAAAATCAGCAACATATTTGAAGAGATAAATTATAAAGCAAGTAGCAGTCTAGAAAGTAATTATTGTGGATATGGTAGTGAATTCTCTAACCACCACTTCAGTGATCTTTTTTTGTTGTTGTTGTTATTTTAGGTTACGCTTTATAAAACATGTTTATAGACTATGTCAGCAATGTTCTTCCCCAGTTGCAGTTGCAAAGACTATTTTTGCGGTTTATCACAAAATGCCAGATTTGCTCAGCATGTAATTTAATCTTATGCTTGGAAGCATCCACATTACTTGGTTATCATGAAATTATTCTTTAATAAAAATGTATGCTTTGTGATCTATATTTTATTAATTTGGTGAGTCAGTTTATCGATTGTTGCAGATGCCATGAATGTATAATTTGTCACAGTTATTGGTTGCCTGTCAGCAGTTAGTAGCACCACAGAGTTCCTGGCTCTTGGGGCACCTTAGAAATAAGTCTTTCTTGATCTGCAAAAGAAAAGCTTTCTCCTGCAAATTACCATCAAGGCTTCTGTTGATATCAGTTTATCACTCCGTGGCATGTATTAACCTGTGTTAGCAAGACACTGTGAACAAATTAATAATGTGATCTGTTCAAGCAAGAGTTTTTGACAAATACAATTTAACTATTTTTAATGCTGAGGATGAGGCCAGAAAGTGCGTAATGATATAAATAAGAAAGGCTTTTGGATTTTTTTTTCTATTTTAGTGCATTCTGAAGTTACGAAACGGTAAAGTCCACAGGGTAAGGGCAAGCCAAGGAAAGGCTTTCTGGGCGGCCAGAAACCTCATGAGGTTCAACAAGGGCAAGTGCAAGGTCCTGCACTTGGGGAGGAATAACCCTGGACACCAGTACAGATTAGGGGTGGACCTGCTGGAGAGCAGCCCCGCAGAGAGGGACCTGGGTGTCATGGTGGACGACAAGTTGACCATGAGGCAGCAGTGTGCCCTGGTGGCCAAGAAGGCCAACGGGATCCTGGGGTGCATTAAGAAAAGCGTCTCCAGCAGGTCGAGGGAAGTGATCATCCCCCTCTACTCAGCCCTGGTGAGGCCACATCTGGAGTACTGCGTCCAGTTCTGGGCTCCCCAGTACAAGAGGGATGTGGAGCTGCTGGAGAGAGTCCAGCGCAGGGCTACCAGGATGATCAGGGGCCTGGAACATCTACCATATGAACAAAGGCTGAGAGAGCTGGGCCTGTTCAGCCTGGAGAAGAGGAGGCTGAGGGGGGACCTGATCAGCGTGTATAAATACCTCAAGGGAGGCAGTGAGGAGGAGGGGGGCGGCCTCTTTTCAGTGGTGGGCAGGGATAGGACTAGAGGAAATGGCTTCAAACTGAAGCATCGGAAGTTCCACAGGAACTTAAGGAAGCATTTCCTCACTGTGAGGGTGACAAAGCACTGGAACAGGCTGCCCAGAGAGGTTGTGGAGTCTCCTTCTTTGGAGATCTTTAAAAGCCGCTTGGATGCAGCCCTGTGCCACGTGCTCTAGGTGACCCTGCGTGAGCAGGGGGGTTGGACTCGATGACCTCTGAGGTCCCTTCCAACCTTCGGCATTCTATGATTCTATGATTCTATGAAATGGGAGTGTTTCTGTGTTGCAGCCTTCAGTGGATAGTCTTCTGCTCTGAGGTAGTGACCATCACCACATGGCTGCTCTGAGACCAGTCCTGAGTGCTGTTGACTGAAAAACGTTGGTCTTAGAAGCCTGTGCTTGTGAATTAATTTAAAAAGCTTTATAGTTTTTAATATGGAATGCATGGCCTCTGGTATTGATGCAAGTTAAAAACATTTACAGTAAAGCAGATACTTGTTTCCAAGTCACCAGAGAGGTGACCGTGCGACTAAGACTTGGTTCTCTGGTTGCAATGTCCGTTGGCTTTGGGAGGTGTTGTTGAAGGGTGGCTTTGGCACTGTGCGGACCCCTAGTCTAATATATAATCACGTACTGGCTGGTCCTGTTATCGTTTTTTAGCTAAGTGCTAAAGAGCTCCTTTCTGAGCCTCGTTTTTGGTGTAAGCAGTTGGATTTTCCAGTGGCTGCTCCTAAATACCCTAGGTGTCCCTGAGGGGTGGCAATGAGTGTGGGTTATACTTTGTGGTGGATGGAGGCGGCCTAACCGCGCCAGAGCCTCCCAAAGTTTTTACGGGTGCAGCGACACACGAATACGCCAACCTTGGCGTTTCTCGGCAAAAAACCCCTCCCGTGACCGTTAACGGCTGTGGGGGTCGCCCCCCGCCGCGCAGCACGTTCGCCACCTCGGCGAGGGCTCCGAGGCAGCGGCCGCCCCCTCCCCGCCCCGCACGGCGGCTGCGTAACGAGCCGCGCGCCGATTGGCCGGCGGCTTGCGGCGGGCGGCGCCCATTGGCTGCGGCGGGGAGCCGCCCCGCCCTGATTGGCCCGTCGCCCCTGCGCTTCGCGTTTCCACCAGCGCAGGCAGATTGTGGCGGAGCGCCCGGCGGCGGGGATGCAAGGTTCGTGCCGCCGCGCCCTCCCCGTCGCTCTCTACTCAATCCCGGCGCCCGTTATCCGCGGCAGCGCGAGGCCGTCGCGGCGGGGTCGATTTTCAATTTAATTTAATTTTATTTTTTTTTGGCGTGCCCGCGGGGCGGGGCGCCGCCGCTGGGCAGCGGTGGGGCGGGGGAGGGGCGCGGGCGCGGCCGTTGGGCGCGAGCGCCGTTACCGCCCGCGCCGTTACCGCCCGAGCCGTTGGCCCCCGCCGCGGGGCGCAGGTTCCCTAAGGGCGCCCAGCGGCCCGCCCGGGCGGGGGCGGGCGCGCACCCGGGTCGTGTCCCTTTGGAAATAACGCTATTTCCTTAATTTCTTTCTCCTGATATTTTTGGAAGGGCCCCTTTGTTGTGCGGCTGGAAAGCCTCTATGGAAATGTCCGTGCGGGGCTGTACAAAGGCTATTGTTCCGCAGAAGTTTGTGGCGATAGCGGCCCCCCCGGGCAGCCCCGGGACGGCCCCGCTGCAGATGTGACAGGAACGGGCGCCTTCCGCTCCTCCGGAGCCCCGAAACGCTGAGGTGCCACCAGCGCAGCTCAGTAGACTTAAAAATATAATAATAACTGATAGCTACCGCTGTGCTTTGGTGGGGTTACTTTTCTGTCTTTGATTTTACGGATATTCCTCACGCTTGGAATGTGAGTGCGGTATCTCCCGTGTGCGCTGCTGACACCTCGCATAGCGGCTAGTGGGAGAGAATCGGCTGAAATGAACTTCAGGAAGGCTGCATTTAGGTTGCGTTTAGGTTTGCTTTTTTAAAATTTATTTTTTTAATTTTTTTTTTTCTTAGTGCATGTATATATTGTCCCTAAGCATTGAATAGTGTGGTTTATGTATATTAAGTTACTCAAATTCACAGTCTATTTGCACAGATTCCTGCTGAAACTCCTGAATTGCTTGTGTAAATTCTTTCAGCGAATTTGCTAAATATTAAGTTATTGACTTAAAATTGATTTTTATACTTTTAATCTAAGATACTAATTTATGGCTACTTAGAAAAAAATGTAATTTATTATGATAAGAGCATATTTTATTTAGTTTAGGGTCAGAATAACATAAAAAGTTAAATGCTTTTATCTTGTAAGTCTGTTTTATGCTTGAGGGATGCACAGGGGTTCTATATTACTTTGCAACCTGTATCTAATCTAGTCTTGTCCCTGTTTTTTCCTGAGACATTTTAGTGAACTGCGCTAATATATTTATTCTGAGCATTTCGTTAATATTTCATGTTAAAAAAAAATGCATCTTCTAAAGCTCTAAACTTTAGAGCAGTTTTCATAGAAAAAAAGTTATTTTTGACAGAGATACGCTTTTCAACAGAAAAACCTTCTGATGTATTTTGCAACTTCTTTTGTGGCATTTTAACTTCGTAACATTTTGTTTATACTTGGGTAATTTGCTTTGTCTTCAATGTTGATCCTCGTATTTATTAGTTAGCTAGAAATTTAAGCGTACTGTTACATTCCTGGTCTCGGGCAATACATTAAAATATACTGTGTTCACAAATCACTTTCCTAATGAGTGAACAGTAGTAAATCTTGAATATGAGAGCTGATTTGACTGGGTTGAAGATCCTGATTATTCTTGCAAATGAAATTGCTACTGACTTTAGAAGAACAGAATGTTTAATATGGTCTATTTAGCAATCTGGACTAAAATCGCTGTGGTTGTTAGGGAAGCCAGTGCAATCGTGACTGCTGAGCTTAGTAGAGATACTGTTTACTTGTTGTCACACCCTGTTTGTAGAGTGGGAACTGGTAGCTGTATAATGATGTTTGTAGATAAGGGCCTATTAAATCTAGGCCTAAAAACTTCAGCTTGGTTCAGAGCCTGAAGCTCTAGGATAAGCAGCAGAGGGTTCCTATGGAATCGAGGAGGATTTTCTTTCACTCGGACTCTGAAGCAGTAGCGCAGCCGCCCTGTAGCGCTAATGCTGCCCCTGGAGCATGAGCAGACCCTGCACTTCAGTGCTCAGCCATAAGCAGCGCGTGGGAAGTAGCCCGGGGAGCTGCACTGCTGCAGATCCACTGATCGTGACCTCCTATCCCCTCCGAATCATACTCTGGTGTGCAGGGAGCTGAGCTGCACTAACGGGATCCTTTCTAGAAAAATAACGAGTGGGAGCTGCACCTGTTGAGTGTGAGTGATTTGTCAGCTCCTAGGAAAAATGGGGGATGTCTGCTGCTGTCTTGCGAAATGATCTGTGTTGTTGACAGCAATAGATATCCAGTGATAACTGAATGTAGCAGAATATTGTATTGAATGATTGTGAATACATAGAGGCTTGAGAAATATAGAGGGCTGCATATGAAAAAAATCCTTTTGTTATGAGATACAATTTGCATAAAGAAGCTATATTTATTTACTTTTTTAAATTAAATCTAATTACTGCTTAAAAGTAGAAGTATTATCTGTAAATGCTCTTTTACTGTATTTTAATTCCATTGTATTATGCTATATATAGTTTTTACATTTTAAATGAACTCTGTCAGAGCATTTTGGAAAAAAAATACTAGGTCTAGTTGATTTTTATTCTGAAAATTTTTGACTGTAGATAGAAAAATTTGATTTCTAATAGTGTGCAGCCACATTCTAGCCAGGAACTGGCTACTTCTGATGTTACCAGAAATCCAAAAAAAAAAAAAAAAAAAAAAAAAAATCAAGAAGTGGAGAGCTGAATTACTCCTCTGTTCTTTCTTTTCTCACCCATATGTCTATATACTAGTGAGAAATGACATATTAATTCTTTTCTCCTCCTTTCCCACAGTACCAGTGTGCTTATCCTCTGTCAAGTACAGATCCTGTGCCCTCCTGGAATAGCAGGATTTAAACACCACCTGCCTCCTTTTTCCTCCTTCTTTTTTAAAAAAATAATAAATTTTTAAAATTTTAAAATAAATTTTTAGTAAATCTTAGCATGTGTAGATTATTTCCTAAAAGAGAAACATGTGATGAGCAAGTCTTCATTTCCCTAATATGAATAGTTTTGGGCCTTTTAATCATCCTTTTTCCTAAATAAAGATAAAAATTAGGCTAGAATAATTCAACTTTTATTTTCAACAGTAATTCGAGAGTTTTTCTTTTCTGCTCCTTCCTCCTCTCTGTCCCTCTTTAATTATACTGGTTGGATAATACTGAGACTCTAGGATATTTAAGGAGAGCCTTGTAGATGCCAAGTATTTGCTGTGTAGATTTTACTGGAGGATCTGTGGCTAAGTAAATGTGTAAGTTTATTTACAGCTGTTATCTATCATTTACCTACATCTGTATTTGTATGTTTGTAGAATCAAAGCTTTAGTGGATTTTGTTTAGCTGGTTTTGTTACTGTTCTTGTTTTCCCTTTATCCTGACTGTTTTGCATGCACAAAGAATATATTTCGTGCTAAAGTTTGAGGGATAATGGAATGTTTTAAGGTTGTATTTTCTCTCTAATAGTAGTGTGTCTTATAGCACAGCTTTCCATTGATAGCAGCAAGTATATATTTAAATGTGAAAATTAAATATAAAGGTGTTAAATGGGATGACTTTTAATGCCAATAGCATGTCATGTTTGTTTTGGTATTCTTATTTTAAATGACCACAGAAAACTAATTCATAGCTTTTAAAGATCTGAGATTTTTTTTAACTGTCTGATATTTCATAGATCTGTGTTATTACAACATACTTAGTATAAAGTGCAGCTTGCAAGATTTCTGGTGGTAGAGTTGCTCTAAGTGGAGAAATAATTTAAGCAGTACAAGTATTTTTATAGTCCTCTTGTTGCAATTAACTATGTTTATAAAATATGAATTTACGTAACATCTGCCCTGTGGGGCTTGGTCTGCAAAGTAGAAGTGTTACGTTCAATGTATTATGTCAGGGGTAGGATAGGCTGGCGTATACAGGAAGGGTAGTGAATCCATTAAATTAAGATCAGTTTTCAAGGTTTATTTAATTAATTTGCTATATAAAATGTCTATAATGTTGAAGATTTTGTGCAGTAGATACAGACATTTTTCAATGTTTTGAAAAATATTTTCTACTTCCTTTTAATTTAATTTTAGCACAGACTTAGTTGCATAGGCCCAACAAAATCCCTGATCCTTAAATGGCTTGTCCTATTCTAACTCCTTGCAGTTTCCAGCCCCACCTCCTCCTGCCCCCATTCCTGAACTGTTGAATAAACAGAAGGGACTGCATATGTGAAACTCAAGTGAAGTAGGAATTACGCTCTGGCAGACTCTGTGCCAGGTTTTTTAGAAAGAACAGGATTGTGTTTGCTGCAGCTCAAGGGTGAGGAGTTGCAGTGAGATGGATGAATCCAGTTAGATCCAAGATGTGGAATCCATCATTAAAGCTACAAGTTTCTCCCATTTGGCTGTCTCCTCATGGATTGTCACTTCAGTGTGCCTTATTAGTCAACGGGTATACATTATTAGCTTAATGATTGCAAAGTTTACTGTAATGTGATCTGCTTTTTGTGAGCTGCCGCATGTGTGGTTGTTTGGTCTTCCGGACTCTTCCGGCAACGAGAGCACCTCCCTCTCAAATTTTGAAATGCCTTTCACCATTGCTTTATAATAGAAACAGTTGTTCTTGCTGTGTTGTGGACCGCTATCCCATCGCACTAAGCATGGTATGAAGTGAGAACAGAAGTACTTCCTTTCCCCAAAAGTAAAGCAGGAAGTTGAAGAGAGGTGGGGGATTCCAGGGAAGCAGACAAGTTCTGATTTCTGTATTACCAGCAGTCTCACCAGTAAGATTTTTCTAAAGTCTTTTAAGCAGAGGCAAGTTTAAGGGAGGATGAGGAAGCCTGACAAATGTTTATGCTTAGTTTCCTTCTTTGTGAGCTTGGGGAAACAAGGAAGCAGGTGCTTCATGAAAAATGTCATATTGTATCATTGGCCAGCTTGAAGCTGGAGTAGCTTTTAGTAATAATGAAACATGGGCGGAATAGGGAGAGACAAGGAAGAGCCTTACAAATAATTGTATATGTCTTGTCCCACTTTTCATATACCATATATCTTAAATAGTAAGCTTGTTAGATCTGGCAGTGTCCTTTAGGGCAGAAACTGTATTATTTATAAGGTCTCAACTTAACTGGCACATATGGATATGCAACATTTGGAACATGGACGTTATTCTGAAACACACATTGAGCAGTATGGGCAAAATGTACGGCAGATTTTGGTGCACATTATTCATAAATGAATAACTGAACTAAGATTTTATTTAGTCTAACTTGAAAAGTATCATGTGGCTCTGCATTGTAATTGTATATACAGTGCAGTGTTCCAGCCTCAAGCATAAGCTAGCTCTACC
The DNA here is from genome assembly GCF_003342845.1 of Nothoprocta perdicaria. Classification (NCBI taxonomy): domain Eukaryota; kingdom Metazoa; phylum Chordata; class Aves; order Tinamiformes; family Tinamidae; genus Nothoprocta; species Nothoprocta perdicaria. The sequence goes on along the minus strand of NW_020454538.1, from coordinate 1,774,644 downwards.
AATGGATTATTTTTTAACCTATGTGTACATACTTTTTTTAAAAAATACATATTAATAGTTTTTCTATAAGTCTAAATCCTAGAGTTTTCAACATGTTTGTTGTCTTGTACTTGCTGCCCCTCTAGTACTTCAGCAACAACCGAATAATGTTAACAAAATGCGTGTACAGTCTAAATGGAAAGATATGGCTTTGAATATTGAGTAGACAAGCATACCTACTTTCCTTCTTTTTGGAAGTGATGGGCTTAAGTGCTCACTTCTAATTTTACTGTCATCATTCATGGCAAAATTATTGGGGCCATTCATAAAGCTAAGTACATTATCATGAAAGAATAGCAGTAGTCAGTTCTATGTTTTAGCTTTACTTCACAATTTTATAAGATGAAGTCAAAATAACAAGCTGAGTCTTATATCCTGGTGAAAGCATATTGCTAAAACTTTTTTTCACATGCAGATACTCAATCCAACATTCTGCTGACCCTCGACAGGCAGCCTTTATTGCTAAATGTTCTGCTACTGATATTTGCAAGTTAATATAGTTCCTGGATCAGAGAGAAAAATAATGGTGACTACATATTGCAGATAATAGCTGAGAGCAGTTATGAGGTGATTTAATCTGGTGAAGGAAAGAGTCAAAACTGGTTAATTATCTCTGCTTTGGGTTAGTGTTTAATAAAATAGGAATAATCATCATAATAAAAGGTATTTCAAGACTTGCTAAATATTTTTGAAGTACTTATGAATCATAGTTAAAAAATGTCTAGTAAATCCTCTACATAATAAAATAGAAAAATAAAAGATCTAGACTGTAGGAAGCTTCATAATTATTTAAATAGGTGTCTGTAGTTTATTTACCTATACTGAGAGAACTAACAGTCATTGTAAGTAAATAGTTCTTAAGGAGAGTAACTGTTTGCACAACTGAATTATTTAGATTGAGGTTTTCAGCTTGCTTGTCTGAAATTGTTTCTTAAATTTATGATACAGGCTTTGAATTGAATCAGGCATCTTACTAGTTTGTGCTATAAATGTTCAAAATTTATCAGCACCACTGAAGCTGTGAACAAAAGACATTCTTGGCAAGACTTGTAAAATGTAATGTCAGTATTTTTCTCTGAAAACTTAGAAAAGAAAAACCTTCCTCTGTAGACTTGTGGCACTTGATATACAGGGAAGAAAAATAAAACAGCCACAAAAACCCAAGCTGCAAATGATCATAGTAAACAGACTAATGGCTGCCTGTTCCAGTAGCTTTTAATACAGAAATGAAGGGACCGGGTAGAGTTGTTGCTCACACATGGCTGCATAGTCATCTGTCTTTAGGATCTTAGAAATTTTTGTGTTTTTTGTTTTCTGCAATAAATATTATCAATCTCTTTGTGAAATAAAAAGGGCCTGATAACTTTTGCCCATTGCTTTTGTTGATAATGGTAATACCAGGAGCAATAATTTGAGAATACAAAATAATTCTGCATTAACAGCACACATATAGCATAGTCATAAGGACTTTTTTAAAGATGTTTATTCATAAAGCTCTTTAGATCATCATTATGCTTGATCAATTGGTGTTTGTTTTTTCTTCTATTTCAAAAAATGTAAAGTGCTTTTTTTTTTCTTTTTTTTTTTTCTCCCAGTCAGGATATAAATTTAGACTAAAGTTTCCAGAATTCCTCTTATTTGCATGGCAAGCTGCGAATATGAAGAGGTACACAGGTCTACCCTGTGACTGTGGTATTTTGTGTGCAACCTTGCAATCTGCACAAGGCTAGAGCTAAGAATCTGCAAGTCGTGTGTTCTCAAACAATCTCTGATTGCCAGCAATCTTGCATGAATCCCAGTGGATCTGTGTTGCCAAATAGCACCTTAGATGTGGGAGTCGTAGCCTCATAAATAGGCAAGCAGACTAAGAACACAGTGTACTGTCCTTTCTGTGTAATCTTGAGGGGATTGCAAGAGGGCGGACATGCATTCTGTTCTTGCTGCTCTTAGGGACTGTTCACTGCTTCCTGGGCACACACATTCTCAGGGCTTTTCCTCAAATGAAGTGCTGGGTGACTGCCTGCAAAATGAGGTGGTTTGTTCTGGGGAGTGACTGACTAGCCCTTTACTTTCCATCGAGAAAGCTTGCAAATACGAATTTGATTTGTACCCACTGAGACACGGAGATTTGTACTTTAAGAAGTAATGCTTTATGTTGTGATTTATGTCTGTATGCTTAAGCAATAAATATGGGATAGAATACATAGAAACTACAGCTAGTTACATAAAAATGAAGAATTGCTATTAAATTATTTAGTTTTAATAAATGAAAAAATAATTGTGAAAGAGACTACCATCCCTTCATGTATGGGTACTTAACCGACTATGACTTTTATGCTCTGTTGAAATTAATGTTTTTTGAGGTACTGAATTACTGATGGAATGATCCATATCTTAACTGTAGTTTTATACCTCCCCATTTTCATTCTTGCTCAAAATATCTTCAAATAGAGTCTAAAAAATAACTTCTGAGTAATTACTCTGGTAAATTAGTACTGCATTTAGAAAGTGTGGTCAATAATCATGTTTCCTATTGCCTCCAAAAAAAAATCCATTATTTGCTGAACTGTTCACAATATTTGGTTTGTTTTTCATGTATCCATTTCATTGACCAGAATGTCAGTGAAGACTTTGTTTAAATGTATTTTTTTTCCTTATTCCCCCTGCCGACCCGTACATACAACTATTCATCTCATTCTTTTGGGCCAAATGTTAGTTTATTTGATTCAGCTTTATTTTTTGTTTATTTTTGTCTTAATTTAGTTAACTGCTTGTTAGCAGCAGTTCTGGCACATCCTGTTGTTTTCTGTAGAATACACGCTGAAAAATGTCTTATTTCCAATGGCAAAGCGTTAATCTGGCTTGGAGTTGGATTAACTGTTGCAGTAGCTCATGATAAACATCTGTTGCAGTACTCCCGGATGAGAACATTGCTTTCAAAAGTATTTACAGCACATTTCGAACCCATGCACTTTACTTGTTTTTCTTTTTCTTTTTTTTTTTGCCTAGTTATTAAATACTTCAAAAAGCACATAAATCCAACATCTATCTTAGTGATTGTGTTTGTTTTATGATACAGAGAAGGAAATGTGATTACTGAATTATTGTTCAAGTGCTAGACCCCAAATTCTTCTTACTGAAGCACAGAAGCATGTGCATTTCCTAATAAAAATCCACTGCAGGAGTCAGCTTTTGGGACCACTGCCATGTGTGACAGTGTTCCTCTTGCGAATGTTCAGTTGAGGACTTTAGATGCTGTTAATGTGCGTGTTTTCCTCATGCTCTAAATTTGATGAGATAAGACTTGCTGCCCTGTGCTGCTGGGGAGGAGTTGAGTTTTACTTAAAGCTGGAAATTGGACCCGAGTATTTTGTTTTAAGGTTTTGACAAATGGAGTTTGGATTTTGTTGCTGAGGAAAAATTCTGCTATTTCTGTGTAATTTTGGTGAAGTAAATTCTAGATTAAGAGGATCAAAAAATGATACTTTCCAAAACAGTCACCTTTTGAAGTTGAGTCTTTCGTCAGTCTGTACTTGCTGTATTTGAGGATCAGTATCCACAGCAAGTCTTAATGGGCTTTTCAAAATGGTCAATACCTCTTTCCATGCCTTATTCCTTCTCCCCTTTCCCTTGAAAAAGCTCACAAAACCTGACTGTCCTTGGTGCCTGTGGGAAAATAGCTTTGGAAAAGAGCAAAGAATAACTTAAATTGTAGATGTTTCCCTAAAAATAATTTTTCTTTGTTATGCTAATAAGGCTGATACTTTTTACTGAAGTCATATTCAAAGAATTTTCAGTTATACTTCTCAGCAAGTGGAAAATGCTTTATGTTATTTCCTACCAGTATCAAAATATCTTAGCACTTTGCACATATGCTAGTTGTCAATAGAATTACTTTTATTTGCATAGCAGTCTAACAAATGTAGATGATCAAGTAGGGACTTCTGGGCACCAACGAAGTTGTAAAATGCAAAAATATGTAGCTTTATTTCCCGTTGATTTTCTTTGGTTTTGCAGAAACACTTTTAGTAGCAGTAAGTCTGTAAGAAGACCTATTCTGATACAGATCAAAAGTGTGTCTAATTCAATATCCTGTCTCTGATAGTGACCAGCAGCAGATGTCTAGGGAAGGATATAAGAACACAACAAACATGATGATAAAAAGTAAGGTGAGATTTCTTTGTTTACCAGTAATATGGTAGTACTGGTTTTATTAAGATCAGTCTTCTAAACTTAATGCTAAAATGCCAGAGGTGTACTCTAAATACCATTATCAAACCTTTGTCTTGAAGACTGTGATAGTGATATAGGGATAAAAGAAGAAAAAAATCTGAAAAGTAGGATATAATAAGTAAAATAGAAGTGAAAGGAGCAGACTAGCGAGAGAAGAGAAAGTACAATGTAATCATACATAGTGTTAAAAATGGTAGAAAAATAAGTCATCTAGAAAGATAATAGAAATGCTATATCAATGTATATAGGAGAATGAACTGAAACCATAAAAATGTGATTTGATTTTATTATTTATTTATTTGGAAGTGGATCCTCCCATGAGTTTTTATTCTTCTAAATGTCTGTTTTGCAAGGGATGAGGGTGTCTCCTCCTTGCTTTAGGTCTTTGCAGCTGCCACCTGTGCCCCTCTGGTGTATGAGGGGAAAGAAAAGGGACGTGCTGAGTGTGGGCAGTGCTAGTGGACCTGGACCAGGGCCAGATGAAGAAGCGTGGTGGGGAGAAGCAGAAGAGCAGAAATGCATGGAGCTGTGCTTATATTTGTAGGTTTCATTTTCTGGAAAAGGGGGAAAGTGAATGTTGAAAGAGAATGTGTATGACAGCTCTAGGAACTTGAGTGTTCTTGTAGGTTAACATCTGTCTACTCAAAAAAAACCCCAAAACCCAACAAAACCCCCTATTCTTTCTACATGCAGTGAGTATATTCTGCAGGTTTCCATTGACTTTCTCATAGCATTGTTCTACTGTTCCAGAGTTCAAGACCTGCATATTTTATTTGGTTTTACTCTGGCTTCTGTTTTATAGCAAACCTTGTATGAACTTGCTGCAGTCATTACTGTAAGGCATCTAACCTAGTAACTTGCAAGTACATAAGTTGTAAATAGTGATACTAGTTTCTCTTGGGGTCGATCAAAAGGTATGACTAAGAAGGGCTTGTTCTTGTCTCTTTATGCTCTAGAGCAAAAAGCACAATATTAAAACTTTGCTAACATACAGATATGCAGATGTACAGATGTAACGATAGTGCTCTGTGCTTTAAATGACAGACATGAAAAATGTAGGGTTTTGCTGCTGTAACATTCACCAAAGCAGGTTTTTCAAAGATATATTGGATACTGTTACTAACTGTGTCTAATGTCAATTCAGGAATAATATTCAGGAGGAGGAGGTGTTAAAGTAGTTTGCAAGTTGTATTGCAAGTTAGCATCAATATATCATGAAGCTGTATTTTCCTATGTGATCAGGACAAAGAGAAGACAGTGCTTTTGAGTGCATAATAAAGATAAAAAAAAAAACAAACCACTGAGTGTAAAGACAATGGACATAATCCTGTAAACAAGGGGTACAACCAGAGAAACAAGGGTACTTAAAGATGACCTTATTGGAAGTGTGGCTTCATCAGTAGGTAAATACCAGGCAAATGAATTGTTTCCATTTGCAGAGAAAGTAGGTACAAGGTCAAATAACTACAAGCTGGTCATTAATAAATTTATACTATATAAGAGTTATATTAATGTATAATATGTTTATATACATATAATACTAGAGAAAAAACAATCTTAATAAAATTCTTGTAATATAGGACAGGCTGCCCAGAGGGGTTGTGGAGTCTCCTCTCTGGAGAACTTCAGAACCTGCGTAGACTAGATGATCTGTAGAGGTCCCTTCCAACCTCAACCACTCTGTGATTCTGTATAATGCTTTTCAGGAAGGAGCTTCCTTTTATATTAAATTATATGTATATGTATTCATATAGGATTATATGAATTTGATGCTTTCTCAGATACCCAGAAGGCTTTTCAGAGATTAGCAGTTCTTAAATCTAGATGGTGTAGAGTCTGGTGCTTTTTACCTTGAAAGTATGTTATAAAATTATGTAAGATATTAATTTCTAATTTATACTAACTGCTGGTAGCTGCATGATGTTAGTGTGGCAGCTCTGAAAGAAACAAATGTTAAACCACTGTAATGTTTACATTTCTTTCTTGTTCTTGCCTGTTTGCATTATTTCTGCTGTATAGAACTATATAGATGATTACTTTTGAGACAGGAGTAGTAGAAAACTGATTTATGCCCTTTCTGTGGAAGGAAGTTTACTTTTTCCCCTGGTTACCTGTGCTACTAAAAAGCCAGCATCTTAGTGATCACTGTATTAGTGAATGTAAAATGAAATGGATTTTCCAATTTCCAATCTCAATAGGAAAATATCTGAGCTCTAGTAATGTGTACATAAAAGTATCTCAAATTATAATATGGCAAATACTTGCTACTCTTACTGTCTGTTTTTAATCAAAAGTATAAAATCGCCTTGTAAAGATTTTGCTTTTTTTCCCTGTCATAATGAAGTTTTGTTGTTTGTTGCTATATAGTACAAACACCTTACCTAGCAAATATCCTTCAACTTCAGTCTGGAGTGTGTTTTTAAAGCACACAGAGGATTTTTTTAGATATGGCTTTTTATTTTCTCTTCTGATACATACCTCAACATTTGCCTTTGAGCTTTTAGAAGTCCTTTTTAAACGTCCACATAGTTTCCTTGGAATGAACAAATAATGGGTGTATTGTGTCTCTTTTATATTCTTAATGTAAACAGAATTATGCTTCAATTTCAAGTCCAGTCTATCTTCAGTGTATAATTATTTTAGTGTCCCTGTATGCTCTTATTTTCAGTTGACTTTCAGAAGAAGAATCGTCAACACCAGAGGAAACTGATGCTGTACTTGCACATTGATTTGCAGTAACTTTTTACACTGATACTTTATTACCTTACATAATCCCATTGTGGTTTCTTTAGTAAACATTAATAGCTCTATGCTTCTGATTCTTAAATGTCTCGTCTACTTCTGCAGAGCTGTTAATGGATCTGTTAGTATTGTTCAAGTATTAATAGAAGAACTGTAATTGTTCTGTTGTAATTGTATTGAGCCTGGAAAAGCATTCTCATAGAATATTAATGAGCATCTCTTTATATGTATGAATAATTGTTCTTAGGAAAGAAAAACTAAGCTACCATAATAAAAAAGTACCAGTCTAGAGAAACATAATGTGGGAAATCAATAAGCTTTTGGTCTTTAGCTCTGTCATTCCTCCTCTCTTAACCCCATTTATGCTTTCTGTAGGTATTACAAGAAATCTGCTATGAACCATATGTGCCTCAGTACCTTGCAACAACGGGGGGTTGGAATAGGAGTAGCAGTTTTAACAATGTATTTCCCTTTTTGTTTATCTCAATGTTAAGTAATTTAACCTTATTGAGTCTTAAAAACTGAATACAGAGCTAATATTTTATGCAGCATTGAGATGAAATAAAAGCAATTTTCATTGCAATACAAAATGCAATTTTTTTTTTACAGAATTAACAATATGTAGCTTTCATGTGTGAAGTCCAAATGTTTAAAATACTCACAGTGGCTTATTTTCATTTTTGTCATTAAATATCTTATTACCATCTATTTGTTTTCTCTTTCCTGTCTCCTGCAGAGCGGCGGGGAAGGGCCATTACCAGAATGTAGGAATTACAGAATTGCTGTAAAGTGCCTTAAATCAATGACCTTCTGTTGACCTCTGCAACTGCTAGTGGGAGCCATATTTTACTTTCAGATCTGAGTTACCTTCACCATCCTCTTTCTTTCACTGAATCTTACTCAGTTTTTATACCGAATTGCTGACTTGAAAGTAAATTCATAATGTGAAAGTAAATTCATAATTTTTTGTAAATATCAACATGGGGTATCAGGACTGAAGGAAACAGAGCAACTCTTCCCTTCAACGTTTAAGCAGTAGAAATTTTTGCAGTTTATGTAGTGTGATATAATTTCAGGAGTGGTTTTGTTAACAGTTCCTTCTAAATGAGCAAATAAGCTGACATTACGATACATGTCTTTTTTACTGAATCACAGATCTGAATGGCAAATGTGAAGCCAACTTGTAAGTTCGTCATTCATCTTATGTGGTTTCAAATGAGCTGCAGTTTATATTCTAAAATGCCCATTTTTCCCAGTCTTGTGGATAATTCCTTGTCATTCCTTATTTTCCACAGTTTAACATCAGTTTCTTTTTTGTCCATTTAAAAATGGAACTTGAAAATGTGCAGTTTTATACTTTATATTATTCTGCTACCCTGGAGCTGTTTTTAGTGTCTTTATTGCAAGTAGACAGATGGTGATATTTGGTTTCCTGTCAGTTTTAATGAATATAGATAGGAGTGATAAGAACATTTGCTTCGTTTAGCAAACTTCCTTTTCTGGCTTTTAATTAATGAAGTGTTCACTGGTGTGCTGCTGCTTTTGTATGTATTGCAGTCAGATCTTATATATTATTCAACTTTTGGTGTTGCTTAATGGAGAAACTTCTTTTTTTATTAGTTTTTTAAAGTTTGCTAAGACAGACTTTGAAAATTACAAACGTTAAAAATGTATTGTGATTGTAAGACTCACCAAAACTAATTCTTCTGTTTCTTTGCATTTTATGAAAGAAAGTATTTCTAATTTCAGCTGACGTTTTGGCATGAGTGATTTACGTAAGAAAAAAGTGAAAAGGTGTGCTGGTCAGTTCTATAGTTCATCCTGGGTACAGGAAGATCCCAGTTCAGTTCTGCAGCAATTGGCTTTTCGTGGGACTTCGTGGGAACCTGTGCAAAAATTGGATTTAATGGAAAAGAAGATCCGTAGTTTGTGAACTCTATGCTACACTTAGTTCTCGTTAACAGGGCTAATCCTAACATTTTCACATAATTCCATTTCTGTGTTAGCTTAGCACAGACATTATTTTGATTCTCACAGGCTATTTGCATTCTGTCTTTTTTTTTTTTTTTTTTTTTTTTTTTTTTNTTTTAACACCCGTCTGGAGCTTAACTGTGATCTTATTTTTTGCGTGTGTTTGTGTGTGGCTTGTTATTGAATCTAATATAGATTCAATATTTGTGTGAGTAGCCAAATTTAAGTAATCAACTTAAACTCTTCAGTGGGAAGAGTAAGCCTGTCTGTACGTTTAAAAACAAAAAAAACAAAAAAAAGTTCAGTGGATAAAGCATGACTACTGCTTGCAGATACAAAATTTCTGTTTAACTTTTTAGCTCCAGTGGGTTAAAGATAATACCAGATTGAGAGAAAACGACTAAGGGTTTTGGGTGACAGGTGATAGAAAAGAGTGTGATGTTTGGGAAGATGTATTTGACTATTGTTAATACTTGCAGACTAGTTGTAAGCTTCATCGGCCATTTCAAAATCCCCTGTCTTATCACTGTTTTCTGTGGGGAAAATATAGGTTCAGTTTTGTACTTTTGAAGGAAATTTTGTTAGAACCTTTTAAGGATAGGATTTGGTTCCTTGATGGTAAATTGGTATGGGAAAAAAAAGTTTATTTTGGAAATACATTTTAAAACATCCCAATAGCCCTGTCGAGTCATAAATAGCAGTTGTTTTGTATTATTTCATATGTCTTTCTGGAGCAGCCACTAACCAAATGCAAATTCTTCTTTTTTCTCTTGAAAACTTCATCTCATCGGTGAAGAATACCAATATTTTGAATGATTTACAGCAAGAGAAAATGCTTTCTCTCATTTTGTTGGCAGAGGCAAAAAATAACATATTCATGAAGCTGACATAAAATAACCTCAGCAAACAGTGTTTTTAAGTTTTTGAAAAAGCCCCTCATTTCTGAATGTCATAATTAAAATAACAAAAGAAAACCTTAGCCTTTGGCAGCTATATTCTTTATATTTTCATAGCTTAACAGTTCGAATTCTGGTGTTGCTTTTTGCAAGAGTGTTTATGAGAAACTTGTTAACCATAGTGCAAACAGAAATTGAGGAACTTTATTAGTAGCTTGTACCTCAGTGCTTATGTTTGAGCTTAACGATATTTTATGGAGATGCTTCCTTCTGAACCAGAAGTGAACAGGATTCCAAATAATAAAGTAGAAATTCCAAATAATAAGGTAGAAGATTGGGAACATTTTTAATTTACATTGCTATCTTTTTAAAAGTCTGTTTAAAAACAGTCTGTTTAAAAGGTGCGTAGTGATACCTTAAAGTTTCCAGGCAAGAATATTCTGATGTTGTCAGTTGGAATGTTGAAGTCATATTTAATCCTTTCAGATTCTGTGTCACCAGTCAGGAAGCAGAACTGAATGTCTTTCGTCTTACAGTAAAAACATGGTTTTTTATGTGTCTAGACCAGTATGCACTACTGTATATGACATAAATATTTGTGAATTTCATATTAAATCCACGCTTGAATTAATGTGAAAAGATTCAGACTGAATAAAACCATTCCCTCTTAAGAGTCCTTAGTGTGTATTCTGGGGTTTATTTTTCTCTAGCTTTTGCTGCTTGCTGTTTATTTTTTAAATATTGTTGCATATTTCTGCTTTTTCAATACTTTCCAAATTCTCCAGTAGTCCCTATTCTGTTGTCAGATCTCCTCCAATTGTGAATCAGGAGGAAAAGGAAAACATCTTTGGAAGAGAAAAACCACAGGGCTTCATTCCCTTCCCACACACCATCATTTTATCTCCATATATTTGAAGATATGAAGCAATTTAGCTCAGCATTTTCCATATTTTCTTTTTGCTAACCTGACTCCTCTCCTTACAGAGAGAAATGAAAGGAAGATGCAGAAGAAAAGTTGATGAAAAAAGGAAAGAAAAATAATTGAGAGGATCAGAACAGAGCTGATTTTTGTAAGAGAAGCTGTCCAAGAAGCAAAACATGTAGTTCCCCTTTTTTCTTTTCCTTTTTAAATCCATCTCTGATAGTGCTACTTCTAGATAAATGGCAAAGGGATATAGAATTTCACAGTTGCTATGAATAAGGGGGATCATAAGGAGGGTAAATTTAAAAAAAGAAAAAAAAAGGGGGGGGGGGGCGAGTCTCTCAGTGGGCATGTCCCAGCTGAGCCCCAGGCTGCAGCGTCCAACTGTATCTTCTGCCGTAAGACTTAAGGCCAGGTGGGAGTTGCGTTGAAGTGAAAATAGAGCAGATTAAGTGCAATGGCAGTACAAGGACCTCTAAAATATAAGGAGAGACTTACATTATCCAGCAGGGCTATATTCCTTGCTAGAAGTTGGTTGTTGGTGGTTTAGACTTTATTCTTGAGGAAGAAACAGTACAGAGGATGGCCATTCCCTGATTGCAGTGGGAATGGGATCTGCAAATATCTCACAGACAGTCTGACACCTTGGGAAGATACTTTATTTGCTTCTGGGAAACCAATACATTAAAGCTTTTCCCATCCATAAATGAGCATGTGAGTGCAAACATACCACGGAGTGATGGACTATATGCACCTCTTCCATTGACCTGTTGAATGTAGAGGATCAGGTAGAAGAATATGAGGTGGTTTTGTTTGTTTGTGTTTTTATTAAGAGAGGATTTTTTTCCCCCAAATTTTTTACATACCAGTAAAATTCAGCCTGCTGTTTGTGTGTAAGGTCCTATTTTTATGGTGTCTAACCTACCTTGCTTTTTGTGGAAAAGGAAAGAATGGGTCTGTTTGTGGCTATGCCCATGCCAGGGTGTATTTTAGTTAAATAAACAACTAGAGCTCACTGCTCGCATATGCGAAATATTTTGAAATTCTTTGGAAAAAAAAGAGAAAGGAATTTCACTGAAAATACTAGCTTGGTACGAGTATCTCTCCTCTGAGAACATGTATGTGCACATACACGCTCTGGCATTTTCTGGTTGCCTGATATGCATCAGTAACAAGGGTTTTCCTTCTAAAAGACCATGTTGATTGCTACTGAGGACCTGTATTAATCTGTTCTGTCAAAAATGATGTTCTGAAAAAGCTGTAGACAAGTCAGTTATTTCTGAAAGACAAACTTCAGACTTTTTGACTTTTCTAAACTGTGATATGGGAATAAACAAGGTTAATTGGGGTGAAGGATGCTGAGGCTGCAGTTCATATCTTGGATTTATTCAAAATATTTGTCCTTATTTATTTCTATATACTATGTGCAAAGGTCCCACTATATTTCAATGTGTAGGCGAAACAGGCTCAGAATAGGAAGCAACTCTACACCAAATAAATTTTTAGTGAAAACACAAGCACATTTGTCACTTCTTGGGCATTCATATTTTTTAATAATATGTATTTGTGGCATTATGACAAAAATTGCTGGGGGGTTTTGAAGTGGTAAAAGGATTGTGTGATTGGGAGTAATGCTGTTTGTAGGAGCCAGAAGGCTTGAAGGCAAATACAACAAGCTAGGAAATGATCCTGTGTATCCTTAGTAGATAGAAAATGAAGATGAGCAACTGTGATTGTATCTACTGCATGGCAAAAATATATTGCTTAAAAATCTGTGTTGGGCTTGAGTCATTTAAAATAACAGCAAATGTGGAGGCCTGAAGTGAAAGATGGCGAAGAGCATGAGAGGAAAATCACCCAGTAGTAATACATGAACATGAAGGTTTGGTGGGGGAGTATGATTGTCATCAGGACCAGTGGAGGGGGAGGGGAAGTAGATGACTAAGGACTGAACTCAGAATTTTGTTCATCATCATTTTTTTTTTAATTTGCAAAACAGAAGTGCTGCAATTTAAATCATTCTGGGAAGTCCTAGAGAGAATGGGAGACAAACTGGTGACAATGCTGCGCTGTCAAATGCTGTCCTGATGTTGTCTGTTATGTGAGACACAAATAATGTGAGACCAATAAAGTCTCTGAGGACCATGGAGAGTGAAATGATAGTTCTGCTGTAGTTGTATTTATACAAATTTTGTATTTCCATGAAATTTGAGATGAATTTCACCTTAGGGGAACACAGAATTTGAGCTTTCAGCATGAAGGTGATGTGCTTTGTGTTAAGGACAAGGAAAAGGACCAAAGGGCAGAGGAAAAAGCAGGAAATCAGGATGTGAACTTTGGATGCCTGGGGAGGCAACAGACTCGTATCTAGGAAGTGAGGGAGGACAGAAATGAAATACAAATAGGAAAAAATGGTCTTGCAAAGGTCAGGGCTTTTTAAAAAAAGCAATGATGAATACCAAGAAAGGCAAGTAAGGGTTTGGGGAGGACAAGGCTTAGAGAAGCTTAGAAGAGGAGGAGCTAAGCACTGACCACAGTTTGTCAAATGGAGGCAATGGAAACTAGGTTGTGGGACTGGAAAGTCAAGTCGATTCGCTCTTAGATGTTCTTAGATTTATGTTTTGTTTCAAGACCATTAATGTATTCTTGCTTTGAGAATGACTGTCGTTATTTCCATCCACCCCACCTTCCCATTTCCCCTTTCAGATCAGAAATAATACTTCATGTAATAATAAAAGAAATGAAGTTTATTTCTTGAAGGAGAAGTTTGTGGTACTAAAAAGTCAAGGGAATTGTTTGCATTTTGTTTTTCTTCCACTTCTCCAACCAAGAAAATTCATGTGAAATTTATAATTACTTATAAGGGACAGAAAGATTTTTTCTTAAGGTGTTGTTAGTGCTTTGAATGAGGAATGAATTCTGCATATTACTTTTTTTTTCTTGCAATTTATCACAATATGTGATTCCCATTATTACTGCATCTTTTTGAAAATAATGTTTCTTTATTTTGAATTACAACATTTCCAAATTGAACATATATGTTTATTAGGATTTTAAAATGAAAAACTGAACTTCCCCAAGTTTATTTTATCCTTTCTTTTTTTGTAACAAAGATTGGCATTTTAGTGGTAGAAAGAAAATAATTCATTTTGTCAGGAAAATACCACTTTTCTAAGTGGTTGTCAGGATATGTCTAAAGCAAATACATAAAGATTAAACGCAATCGTCTTATGTAAACATGCAGCAGGGTACAGGAAACCAATATTGAATCAACAGATAGTCAAGAAACTTTGAGTAGGTTGCAGTAAATATCTTGCCACGTATTTGCAAAATAATGTGGTCTAGTAAATTCGATGAGAGGCAAGCTGCCAGGAAGCAACTGAACATTGTTTTATGTGGTGATTTAGATAGCAGTAAACAAAATTGTGCCTCTGTTTCATTGGCTTGAAGTAATCAGAAGCCATTGCAAAACTGCAGAGCAGGTGTTTTTTTTTTTTTTTTTAAGGAAGCCCTGTTGCAGTGACAGCGAGTATTGGTTAAAGCACATTCTCTCCTAGTTATGTGGGGAGTTGTGAAGTAATATTTTGCTGTAAGTGTTTAGGTGAATAAAGTGCAGGGATTGCTCTATACGATTCTCAAAGTCACGAGAACCCATCCAGCAGTCATGGGAATAGAAACCGTGTTTTCAGCAATAAGCTGTATAAAAAGAGGTATACATAGATCTATTAGAAGTGTTTTTCATGATCTCATTTTCTAAGCAAGTGTTGATGCTTTCCAGAAATAAGTCATTCCCCCCTTTTTTTTCCCTAATTTAGACTGCTATATATGTCATTTTCACAGAGGGGTTCTGACAGAAAGTTGTCTTAATAATAAAGGCTTTTTAGTTTGCTCTTCTAGAAGTCTCCTGTTGTTGGTCCATCGGGCTGCTATGTGGGAACCGAGACACTGAATTCCTGTTAAGTGTAAACAATCCAAGGGGAATCTTTGAACTGAGGTTTTGAAGTGCTGCTTTGGATGCACATCCACCATTTAGAAATAATTGTTGAAATCTGGAAACTTCAGTCGACTTCCTCTGGACCAGTACTAACCCTTCAGAGTCATCCAGTAGTTTAAATATTACTGTTCCCCGGTCTCTTGGAAAATACTAATTTTAATTTTTGGTTTAACTGTTTGTATTCTGTATAAGAGGAAAGATTGATAGTGGCTTCTCGGGTGTAACTGCTTTTTGCAAACATGAGAAATGCATAGCTCTAGTAAGCTCTATGTATTTTTTTGCTGGGTTAGCTTTGTCACAGCACTAGTATATTTTGAGAGGTAAGAATATCAAGTCCTATAGAACATTTTTTTGTGCAGTGGCTTACTCTGTTGGTTATTTTCAAATGTTTTTCTGTCTTGGTCCTTCAAAGAATCATTTCCTGCTCTATCAGCAGCTCGGCCGCTCTCTCTCTCCTAGCCCAGTACTTCTTGCAGGCCTCGGTGAAGTTGCATCCATGTTGATAGAGCTGCTGGGTTAGCTTGGCAGTAGTCCAGCCTGATTTATTTAAGTGTTGTAAATAGTTTCAAATCTGTTGACTGTTTTGATCAGCAGTTATTAAGTCTGTTGACTGTTTTGATCACTAGCTACTGAGTCTTGCCCACAGCTTGGTTAGGCTCTTGCAGTTACTCATGGCACAGCATCTTTATGTTATTCATGATATAGTAACTTTATAATAGACTTCATATCTATTATGCAAGTTTCCCAAGTCCTTAAAAGTGAGTTCTGTGGCACTACATTCTGTGATGCATTCTTGACGGAAGAGGTGGAGCAGATGCTCTCCAGTGGTTCTGTCCCCCCAGAATTATTCAGGTCTCCCCTTGTTTTTATTGACTGTTCTTTCTTTCCAGGCTATTGCTGTTGCCGTGACCATCACTGGTGTTCTGGGGAGCCAGAGTCTTTATTGCGTGTTCAGGGTTGACCATTAGTTTAGTCGATTAGCAGTTACTCATTAGTTGCCTTTAATATTTACTTTGTCACATTCTCAACACAACCAGTCACCTTCTATTGTTCGTTAGTTATAGACTTGACTGAAAACTAGATTTACCACTGAGGTTCTTGCTTATCTTCTCCTGTAACCTGTCAATTCTGTGTTGGTAATTATTTATATATTTAGCATGTGCCCCTGCTTTGCGGTCAGTATCATGTATCAGCTCATGCTGTGTGTCCGGTGTTCTTATTTTCTTAGTTGTGTGCCCTCCTTGTACAAGATACTTAACAGTATTTACTATAGAGTCTGAAGTTGTTGTTTTTTGGTGGACTTCAGGCTTCCTCTCTGTTATTTTATTGCTTCTCTTGCTACTTATTATTTTTCTTGGAGAAATTGGTAAGTGGTCTTTCTTCCACCAAGTATATGAATGGACATAGAGGAAAGAGTGGAAACAGAAGATTTGATAGAAATTGGAGCTGTTAGTTTCCCAGTTTTGCTGCCAGAAAAATTACCTTTGCTGTATGTAAAGCAAGCTGTTGCTATCAGATGATTTGCCTCTCATATGGTGAAGTGGGTGGGAACTGTCGGGTTATCAAGGGCATTTGGGACAGACAGAGAAAGGCAGAGCTTCATTCCCTTAATTTTCTAGACATTTTTACTGATTAAAAAAAAATACAAAATAAAAGAGCTGACTGTGGCACCTGGTAGAATTTGGAAGGTGGTATATTACAAATAAAATAAGCTGCTTGTGATTTAAGTTTTTGTGTGTCGTCTTTAGTAAAATATATAACACATCAGAGATTCATGGCAATTTTTATACTCGGCTTTTCCCCCAAAACTAGATGTCTGATTCTTAGTAAGTTTGGTACATTTTGTGCAATAGGTTAGTGCCTAGATGATAGTAGACTGAGACAGTTCTCCAGATAGTGGGTGCCCACCAAGGCTGAGGAAAAAGCTGGTATCTCTGTGCCTTGTTTTCTAGTTTGCCTGTTTTCCAGGATAGTAGAATAATATGTATCTGTATTTGCCCTTTTCATTAAGGAAATCTTTTTATTTATGATGTTTTTCATAGAGATATTTTCAAACAAAATTAATCCAATAAATTGCAAATCATTCTACTTTTGTGCATTGCAAGCTTGACCTAGTTTTGAATATATTTGCAACTTGAAGTAAAAAAGAATTAAAAAAAAATAGTACATGTTAAGGAGTTAATTCTGGAGATATTTCAGCATGGGCTAATATTTCACAATTTCTTAATACATGTCGAGGGCAAAGGCGCGTTGTTAGAATGTTTCATGTGATTGAGATTAAATATGCTGTCTGAATTGAGCATTTCCAAAGCATTAAAGTGTTTAAAATAGTTTGTTTTATACTCAATAATAAACACAGAAGGGTTGAAAAAGTGTTTAATTTGCAGACTGTTTTTTTCTATTACAAAATACCTTATATTTTGTAATATACTTTGTATTTGACATATTTGTCCTTATCAGTTATAGTTTCCACTTACATATTGCAATCTAATGACAAAACTAGTTTGCTAGTGGATTAGTATTTTTTTGCAACACAACTTTGTGGACACTGTTGAAGCTTTTGGATGCACGGGGGTAAATGCTGCGTAATGTGGCCCTGGAGGGACTAGAAATGGAGGACTCGGTGCAGAGATTCCTGAAGGAGATAACGTTGGGATCTAGGTGGGCAGAGCAATGAAAAGTGGAGTTCAGTCACAAGACACATTCTGGAAAGCAAGAGCAGAAGGAGTTAAAAAATACATAGATACTCATAAAATGAATGGCAGTGAATAAGGCTTCTCTTTTCAGTAGTGCCAAGTTGAAATCCCAGGTTTAGTCTCAAAAAGTTTTCAGCCATTTCTGATGTAAATTACTTTCTGTTGATTACAAACTGCCTTTCGCATCTCCGACTAATTTGCTTGTCACATGTTAAAAAATAATGATGCAGGTTGAAACTTTAAACTAGGCTGTTGTCAGCAGTTAGTGTCACAGATTTTGTAATGTTTAGGAGTTTAGTGTCAGTCTTGGATTGATCTTGGTTAAAATGACAGCTGTTAGGAATTCTGCCAATAAGAATTTAAAAAAGGAAAAAAAAAAAGTCTGCTCAGATCTATAGAGTATAAACGATCAAACCGCAGGGTATTTTTATAGGATTATTTTTAATGAGAATAACACCGTTGATTTAACAATCTAGATTTCTCTAAGACATTTCACTTAATTCCATGCAGCATTTTAATGAAGAAGCTAGAATGATACAAAACGAACACAATGAAGATTAAATGGATTTAAAATGGCCAGTTTTTACAGGAGTCCTGTAGAGAATAATTTTTTTAATCCTCGCTGACATTTTTATCCATGATATGAAAAAAAACTATAAAAACATCATTGGTAATGTTTGTAGATGAGACAAAGATTGAAAGAGTGGTAATTACTGAGCAGAATAAGTCATGGGCACAGAGGGCTCTGGAAGGCCTAGTTTAATGGGGTTAATTTAATATATAATTTAATACAGTAAAATGCAAAGTGTGGAGCAAAACGTACATAGGATGTGTGTGATAGTGGGTTATCTGCTAAGCAGTGGCTCTCGGTTACGCTGGTACTTAGCAGCTGAGGGCAGGGTGTCAGAATTTTCGTTACTGAGCTGTGGCAGGAATAATTTACATGGCTGCTCATTGACTTGTCTCAGAAAAAGGGGGGACTGCTCCTGTCTCAAGCACAAGGAAGCGGTTGCACAGGAGCAGCGTAGTTCCTTCTGAGAGATTGGAAAAGCTTGGGGAAAGACACCCAAGAACAACTTAAAAGAATGAGGCACCCAAGGCACTTCTCTTAGGTGCCACCCAGGAGAGGACGAAAATAGTGGCTGTTTCACACTGAAGTCCTCAATGAAAAGCGTCGTGCCTAAAGGCTTCTGCAAAGAAAGAAGTGGAAATATTTTATTGTACTGTAGGACTGTGTCATAAAGTAGAAAAGGGAAGTTGAGGGAAAGCAAACTGTGCAGTCCTAAGCAGGGGAGGCTGCCTTCCTGAGAGATTTTTTTCCCAATTTCTGCTTTTTTTTGCTTCTTTTTTTTTTAATGAAGGAGAACTTCTGATGTATAAGGAAGAAATAATGAAGACCAATAAAAACTCATGCATTTAAAATAATGCGGCTTCTAAATGTGGAATGCAGAACACAACAAGAAAAAAAAATCAGTAGGCAAGCAACATGTGTCGGGTTTCTGTTGCCTGCTCTACCTAATGTTTGGGAGCTTTGGACCCTTCTCTGAAATGCTGCCCCTTCAGAAGTGACACGTAGCAGAGCTGCTCTGCCAGTGACCTGCGGCAGCGCGATGCTGCCCACCGAGCTAGTGCTGCGGGAATGAATGCAGCTGCACGGGGGGCACTGCCCAGGAAGCCCCCTCACTGCAGCTCCAAATTGGAGGAGAGTTAAGAAAACACCACAGTAACTGGATTCCCACAGCTGTGCTGGCCTCTGGGGGACCGAGCGGTGTGGGTGGCTTGACGTGCAAGGGATATGGTTGTTTTTATTATTACTTTAAAGCTGATATTAAATCGAAGATTGTACAGTGACTTCTGCCAAGCCAAACAACAACATTTACAATATAAGTGGGGCCCTTCAGGGGTGTATCAGAAATGAATGTTTCAAAAATTACTCGAGTGAACATGAAACAGCTGGAGCTGCTTTGGGTTGTATTCCTAGTGTTTTGAGGTAACATTATAAAAGTTACATATATTTAGTAGTTTCTTAAGCTTTCTGCAGGAATTTCAGTAAACTTAGACTGTTTAATAAGCAGTTTGTGTTTACAGTCCCTATCTTCTTGTAAATAATATGTATTGCAGTTTTAATATCTATACTGCAGGTATTGCCATAAACCACTCTAAGGATAGAGATGAAATCTTCCACTGAGAATTAAAAAAACAATTTATTTCAATTAAAAGGAGACAAGCAGTTAAAAGAACTGCATTTTGAAAAGGAAGTGTTTATTTTTGTTTAAATGCTTGGGAATATCTTCCTTAGAAGAAGCTGGAAATCTCTTGGCACCAACTCTTTCGTCCGCTCTGCCTCGCTTGCCCTGCAGAGTTTTGCCTTGTTTCCATGTTGTCTTCTTCCTGTGCCTGCCTTCCTAAGGAATCACTGCAAAGCAAAAAGAGTTCAGAGCATTTTTAACAACTGGACAATGTGGTAGCACCATAAAAAAATGATACGAGCAGAGCAGGCAGGTACACATCTGAATAAACTCCTATTTTCAGGAGGTTTTCTTTATCTAGTTAGGAGGGAAAAGCCCAGATGTATCAGAGTATCAGTGTAAAGCCTTTTTTTGAGTAGTAGTAGTACTATAAAAGTTCGTGGTTAGTATTTCAGTTTTCAGTTAGTATTTTGGAACAATTGATACCAGACAGTCATAGGAAGGTTGTAACAGGATATAGGATTCTTTTTTTTTTCTAATCTTGCCGCAGCAAGTGACATGCACAAAATTCCTGAAAATACATGTTGCTGATAAGTTTTAAATAATTGGAAAGTACCAAACACAATTTTCTCTTTTTATAGATATCCTAAAATATCTCCTGTGAGCTATTTCTTGTAGTCTTGAGGGAGGAGGTAGTAAATGAGTTGCCATGGAGATGCTGTCTCATTTTCACCACTAGTCAATACGGTGGGGCTGTGTTACAGGCCGCTCCATCTGTTCTCCTTGGTGGAGCCTCCATTCTGTTGGAGGTTTCTTTTGTGTTCTCAAAGTGGGGTAATAAGTGACTTTATTATGACTGGAATCACTACATGTATGGAAAGTAATTTCTTCCAGATGTGGATGCTTTCTTTAAAATGGAGGGAAAGAGTTTTCTTTTTTACTAAAAAAATATTATGGACAGTTTTACAAACGAAATATTTTCTCAGGAATAATCTGCAAATCCAGCTGAGATTTGCAAAGTGTCCGTTGACTTCATTGCTTGAATAAGCAAATACACCCTTTATTGTGGCAGTGATTTTAATGTCTTGCTGGTTTTATAGTGCCATCATAAGGCACATGAAGTCATGAGATTTATTTATTTATAGTTGCCTATGGTATTTTTCAAGTGGAAACAAAAAAGAGGAATAATTTTCCTCTACTACAGTTTCCCGTGCTTTGCATCATTTTCCAGAAAAGACATTTGAAGCATTTTTTTCTGCTTTTGATACCATTACGTGGTATATGTGAAGTTCTTCATATTGCTGCTCGAAATAGAGTATTTTCTTTAACTTGAACTGACAAGAGGATGCAAGGCAACCTTGTAGCAGACACAATGTAGTCTTGTCACATATAAGCCAAAGTGAAATATAGCCTAAACATGTAAATCACTTATAAGCCAAAAAAAGGTAAAGTTGGGCTCTAGATCCCTAAAATTGTGTTTTTTTTTTTAAAGAATATTTTAGGCAGACCTTAAAAGTATAAAATCTAAAATATAGAGATTATACTTTCTAAACATTCCATTGGATGAACATTCAGAAGCAAAAGGTACTTTCCTCTGCTCTCTCCATCTGTTAACACCTGTTTGATTTTGCTTTGCGGCTGAGGAGGAGATTTCCGCAGAGCTTCTGGTCCTTGCTGGACCGCAACACTTGTGTGCAGGGAAGGGGCTCCGGGTCTGGGGTGTTTGGGCTCAGGCTGGACTAAGGGGGGCAGCCTGCCAGGAAAGAGGGAAGCGGTGGCTTTTGTCAGCATGATAGGTAGTGACCACAGGCTGCAAAAACATGAGGCCGTAATTGGATTTGTGCTTTCATCTGGGTACGGATCCGTTTCAGGTCAGTGGGGATGAGCACTGTCCTGCTTTATTAATATTGATCAAATACAGAATTAAGACGTGCCTGTAAGGGTATTTGTAATGAAGTGCATGGGTTTTTATATTTAAAAAGAATGGCTGTTACTTATTTCCTGCAAAGTGTTAATGAAGAATCATTAGCAGTGCCTTCATTTTTTAAATTTCTGAATTAATTGTAGTCATAGAAACCACATAAATATAACTTAATTATATGACAGGATTATTTTCTTAATAGAGCCTCCTGCTTATAAAATTTGATTAAATACAGGCAGCAGTAGCTGTAGTTGATAAGAAGGGTGCACTGTCGGCGTCGATGGGTCCGCAGCAAGTTCCGTCCAGGGTTTCCCAGGCTGGTGCTTCACACACACCGAGGTGGCTGCCGAGCTGCCAGGAGGTGCCCAGCGCTTCCCGCCGCACGCGCAGTCTGCACCTGCAAGGGTCTGGGCTCTGTAGCTGCACGATAGCTTTAGTACAAAGCGTAAGTGCACAATAAGTTTGATTTGTACTTGCTTGTGTCATGAAGTCTTAAAAATGGAGGATCACGTCGGTGCACAGTAACTTGTCAATTTTTTTTTCTTACTATGCTGAGTTCAAGACATCTGCAAAGGAAAAAAGCAAGAGTCGCTTAGCCATTTAGAGCCTTTTTTTCTGGATTAATTGAGATATTAAAAGTGATGTTTTAGGTGGACCTGTAGGTTTCTTTATTAATGTGTTTGATGTTCACCCAGGTTAAATAAGGCTTGGCTAGTGGGGATTGAATTCAGTTCATCTTTTATTTTAGTGTTTAACTTTGTTGTTGCTTAAAGTCTTGGTCACCTGCCAAATCTCTTGAGTTATGTAAAAGACATTGAACAAACTGGATAAGTAATGTCAATGTTAGTTTAAATGTCAAGGGACTATCCTTCATATTTAATACTTTGTCCATTCTAAAAATGCATGCTGGTCCATGAACACATTGCAAAGGTAAAGCTGGGTTTGTTATGTTCACTGCAGAGCTTTGAACAGCACCGTGGTGGCACCTTTGTCGTATATCAGCAATATTGAATCTTTGCAGTAAAGCTGGGTTAGTATCTTTTATTCTGAAGCAATAGTTGACTGCCTTCAGTAGAGTAGAATAACTCAGTGCCGGCTGTAAAAGAGCTGAATGCTGCTTTGAAGGAGTTTTCTATCATTTCATTAAAGTGATTTTAATAGTTTATCGTGCAGGGTCATAGGTCTGTGTTGGTAATGTGTCCTTTTCCTGTCTCTAGCTTGTGCAGTTGTAATCAGGTGTATGCAGAGCATATGGATGTGTTGATGGGCATCTTAACAGAACTCTATTCTTCTGGGCTTCCAATAAGTATATTTAGTTTTAAAAACTAAATACTTCTTTTAAAAAAAAAGCTTCTTTTGTGTGTTAGTTCTCCTTCCTAACCTTTTTCAAAGAGGCGAAAAATGAAAACAGAACAGAAACAGCCTATCTTTTCAGCTAAAGAGTAGACAAGGCTGGGGGAAAAAAAAGGCAGAACCCTTCTGGCATATACTTGTAATTACCATTGAGGTCCCTCAGTCTGATAGCGAAGTTGCACTAAGTAGCTGTATGCCTATTTGGAGTGTCTATTTTAAACAGAGATGTCTCTTGTCTCCAGCTCCAGCAGACCCAGCTGTGCTGTAGTTTTCTGTTAAAAATCTGTTGCGGTAAAAAATTTCCCCATGGCACAGGGAGATCCTGTGCAAACTGTCAAGAAGTGAGTAGCAGCTCACCCTCTCCTCCCAATTCCTTTCTATCATAGGAAGTTCTGATTTTATTGGATATTCTTGGAATTTCTCTATTTTTTTTTCCTCTATGCTTGTACCTGAGTCTTACCCAAAAGAAAAACAGAATATGCAATACAGTTAAGACTTTGAGAGGTTGCTAGGAAAAAGATTTTCTGTTTGTTCTGTTTTAAAGTTATACTTGTTATATCCCTGCCCTAGCCAAAAAAAAATGCTGCGTGCCCTTGCTTATCTTGCTTCCCCTTTTATGCAGTTAACTCACTGTAGTTGAAGGGAAAACAGGGCAGTCTGTGTGCAAAAGTAGGCACATTTTTTAGGAGGAAAAGTTAAACTGAAAGACTGTAAAGCTGTAGACCGCTTTTTCAACAATACAGGTAATGTAAACTAGTCAGAGTAGCTGTGTTAAAAAGAGCAATCGTACAACAAGGAAATGGTGTATTATGACAGGCACTTAGATGTGTGCTACAATGTGATTAAGCCAGGCTTAAACAGCTTTGCTGCATAGGAGCAAACAGTAAGAAAGAGCCAGGACTAATTGCACACACCGGCGGGTGTTTGTTTCCTTCGACAGGGTGGGTGCATGGCTGCATCTTCTGGGTGTTGCTTTTCTGGAAATTTCGGTTTGCCTATGGCCTTTCGAGAGTGAAATCTAGTGGCAACCAAACAGAGATCCATTGCTGAGATTTACATACCCACGCATTTCTGCTTGAAACCTTCAAGTTCCTCAAGCAGAGTGCGCTCCTGCACAAGCACAAGGAGCTGCTTGGGAATCACAAGACGCTTGTGGGATGAATTAGCCGGCAGCAAGTGCCGAAGCGGGCACCAGTTTTGGGATCAGGCAGCCGGGATGCGGCACTGGCAGAGGCTGCCCGGGCCCAGCAGGAGTTGGGACAGTGACTGCAAAGGCGCTGGGCTAGCAGAGCCCCAACCACTGCCTTGCACTCACTCATTGCTGTTACTGCTTTTAATACTATTAATCTCCAGATTGTTTCTTTAACTTGTTCAAAGCGTAAAAACATTCTTTTTTTTCTTTGTATGCTTTAGTTTTCCTAAATCTTCTTGCTATTTAAAAGCTATTTGCCAGTGGTTCTTTTTTTCTTAATAGAAAAATATGTAGATGTTAAAATTACTTCAACAAAAATCAATTTCAATTAGTTGCTGCTTTATTACTCTTCAGCACTCTAGGGGAGAGTTGCAGCAACAGAAACAAGAGGGTTTTAGTTTCACTGCTCGATATTAATACAGACACTGTTGCTGATGTGGTAGGGTGAAAAGAAGGGAAGGAGATGAACAGAAACAACTAAGACTTCTCAGTGAACTGACTTCTGTTCAGCGAATCTCCCATAACTCTGAGACAGCTATTTATGCAAGGAAAGAGTTCCCTTTCACATCTGCTCTGGCTTTTGTATTGAGAAAGCACTTGGAAGATGCATTAAATCCTTTTTTCACTAAGTTCATGGCTGACTATGGCTGTATGTTCTATTTTACTTGGGATTAACTTGTTGGGTTGAAAGCTAAGCATTGAAGATCACAAAACAATTTCAAGCCAATAGTGCAGAATTTGATTCAGTTTGAAAAATAAGGTTGAATGGCATTACTATAGTACTTCTCGAGTTTATAAAAATGGATTATATAACAGATGAGGAATTGTATTTGGACATGTGCACTTCTGCTGTGGCTTCTGTGGCGATCTGTGCTTTATGAATGCAGGAATATCAGATTAAATGTCTGTAGCAGTATTATTCTGTAATGCCAATTCCTGCCACTGAATCAAAAGTGAGTGACTTCCAATTATTTGTTCTGTGCATGAAGTAAAAGGAGTCTTTGTTAAGCAAATAAACAAGAGGCTCTTAAATACTTCCCTAAAACAAGAGGCGCTTAAATATTCCCCTAAGACTTCACAAGTGCTTTCTGCAAACCATGCCCCCACGCATGTTACAGATGTTCTTTTACAGCTTGTTCTTCTAAAATTTTACAAATGTTAAGGGTATTTATATGATTTGCTAGATTTCACAGAATTTACTTGTACTGTATGGTAATAAGATTTGGGGTTTTGTGTGTATTTGGAATGGGAACAATTTTTGCTGGCAGTTTTGTTTCAGTTTTCTGACAGCTTGAGAACACGAAGTTGTGAAACTTTGAATTAAGGAATAATAGAAATATATGGCTGGCAAGATCCTCAGGGGTAATCTAGTGCAACTTTCACAGCGGAGTAAGCCTTATAAAACTGAAATTTTTCTAATTCATCTGCAGAAACTTCCTGTAGAAAGTTTAAATGCATTGCAGAATTTAATCTAACTGGCGATTCACATAGCACCGTTAAGCAGCTTGCAAGAAAGCTCTTTGGTTCTGGGAGCAATACAGGTGTCTTTGCATGGTCTTTATTGTGTGGAGTAGCTTATAGCGCACATCAGCACACTGAACAGGACTTAAACAGAACAGCTCGGATGCCAGAGCACTTTTGCTGGCAGCTCCGAGTTCAGTTGCACTAACTGCTTCTCTGTTGGCTTCTCGGGCGCCTTTGCTGTGCGTGCTCCCCTCTCTGGCGCCGCTCTTGTAAGTGCCCGAGCTCCTTCACGTTGCATCTCCATGTGTGTGAAGGGCAGATGTCGTTCTGCCTTTATGGATGCCAGTCATTCTGCCAGTATTTGCATTTGGGCTGTTGCTATGGAAGGAACACCAAGTTCAGAAGAAAATGATGCTGAGCTGACGTTTGCTCCTCGTACATGTGTATAATAAATATGTATATATGTGGTGTAAGTACATGTAATTATTTTAATATGAGAAATAAGATACTGTTTTCCTCTCTGAGCTTGAATTAATACTAGTAAAACGGTTCTCTGCGGCTGAATTGCTGCTTTGATGACTGTTTGCTGGAAGATAAGCGTCATTAATCAATGTTTTTATTAGGTTATTATAATTTATGATACAGTTCCATGATTATAGGTTCTAAAGGTGGGAATTTCAGTTATCTAAATTTGGAGTATGCTTAAAGAGTGTTTTCATTATAGCTAAAAGTGCTCTCATCTTTAGTCATCTAATTTAAAGAAGGCAAATGGAAAAAAAAGTTGTCTTCCATTTTGTGAAGTTTGTAGTTGAATATTGATGAACCACCATAGAGTTCTTGGCAGAAATAGTAGATATAACTGGAGAGGTTGATAATATGAGAGTATCTGAGAAGCCCTGAGGGTTTCCACAGAGGAAAACTTCTCAGTGGTGCTCTTCCAGATGGTGGAAAGCACGTTGTGATACGGCAATATTTTATAAAGGACTGGTAGTGGTACCGTAATCCTTTCATGTATTTTAGGAAAACTTGTTTTAAATCTAACATTTGGAGTTTGTTGTTCTGTATCTTGAATAAATGTGGGTTAGAGGAAGGAGTTCTATGGTTTAAAAACAGAAAAAAAAAGTCTTTAAAACAGTTAAAAAAAAAAAAAAAAAAAAAAAGCCACCACCAACCAAAACAGCCTTAAACTAGATCAGCTCCTTATATCCTTACTTATCACTTTACTTTTAAATCAGTAGAGACAGGGTTGCTCTGTAACTATGTGTTTTAAATGCACCACTCTCTTTAATCACCACAGCCACCACAAAGAGAATTAAGATGTCTCTAAAAGAAACAAAACCAAAAAAAAAAAAAAAAAAAAAAAAAATCACATTTCTCTCAACTCTTCCGATGTTTGCAGTCTAATCCCATTTTGTTGGTGGGCTTTTTCTAATGTCTGGTACAGGACATGCATGTTCCTACCGAGACTTCAAGAATTAGTTGGTGAGGACGGTCATAAAGCTCAGCTTTGTCATTCTCCTTTCATATCACATATGGCATTTCTTCCACTAGTACTGCGTGCTTGGATTTCCCTCTCTCTTCCCCAAGTATTTGCTATTTCTGTAGCTGGCGGAAGCATTGATGACTCTCGGAGGACTTAGGCAGATCTAGTAGCCTTCATTCACTGATAAGAAACAAATCTTTGAAGTTCTCAATTCTTATTTTTGCTACATATTTAAAGTGTTATTGTGAAATTAAAATAGAAGGTTGCTTTTAACTTAAGCATTTAACAATCTGTGCATACTTGGGTGCCTGGTGGAGAGTGATGGTGTTGTACATATGATATTAGAAACTGCAGGAAGACATACAGAATAAATGCTCAATTCAGGGAAAAGAATTAATGATGCGTCTTTCTACCAAAGAATGATGAGTAATAGCTATTTTTGTTTTCTATTCTATGTGGTTTCCCGTTTTATGTGATCTGTGTTGAGGATGAACAGTGTGTTTAGCAAATATGGCTGTTCTCAGTTCACTGAGGAACTGTAGGTATAATGTATGTGGTATTGTTAGGTAAACTGATATTATAATGTCTCCTTAGCAGATATGTTCTTACGTTTTAATGGTTTACTCTTTTCATCTTCAGAGTTTGGCATTTTTTTATGGGTGAAGTAGAGAACTGTGCAGAGGGCACTTACTGAGAGACAAATGTCCATATTAGTAGCACAGGAATTCCGCTTCAGCTGTATCCTGAGGAATCAAAGGCCTGGGAAAGTAGAGCAAGACTAATTTGGAACTGAGGAGAATCAATGTGGAAGGAAAACCTGGAGTCCATTCATTTCTTAGTTCCCTGTTGAAGGGCAAAGGGGATTGATCTGCTGGTGAAAATGCAACATAGTAGGTTAGAAGATTCAATTTCTCTTCCAAAATTTGCTGGAGATTTTGAAGAGTTTTGGGGTAAAGAAATTCACTACTTACTCTGTTCATAGGACCCTAAGTCGCACCTATTTACGCTGTTTCCCAGTTTAGCAAAGGCTTGAATGGTTCACTAGCACATTCACAGAGAGAAAATAACAGTAAAAAAGCCCTTTTATATGTCTGTAATTTAGCTTTTTTTGACACAACTGTGAAATCTAGCTAATCAGGACCTCGGCTGGCTTATTAACAGCTTTTGACTCTTTGATGTTCTTAAGCACTGGAATATGAGCTGGAAATGTTAGGGTAGCCGATCTGATTAAGCTTCCTGGATGTGAACTTTTTTTGTTTAATTATGTTCTTGAAAACCAGCGGGCTGTTACTGTTTTAGAAACACATTCTCAGTTCGTAGGCAGATGTTGTTCTTACAACCTGTTGTTGTAAACGTTTTTTTGGCCTCAGAGATTTCTGATCGCTATATATAGCCCTATATGATTTCCTGTGGGATTAGCCACAGTAAATCAGGATGTGTCAGTCAGGTATGCGTTTTCCTGCAGCGCGCACTTCTCCTACGAGAAAGTTGAAAGGATGATGAATTAAATTATATTTAATTGGTAATGAATTAAAATTCATTCAGTTTATTTCTATTTCTTTTTATAGATTAAAAAAAAGTAATTTAAAGATACAGATAGTTGTAGAGGTTGTAATGACTCAAAAACTGCTGTTCATACTAAAGTAATGGAGAATGATGCATATAACGAAAAAATGGTGAAATTTTCCTGGTTGAGTGAATGTGTTTGTATTCTTTCATGTTCTGGGATAAGGCGTTTTTATATCTTATATACACAAATGTCAGCTGATAGTAATTTTGCTTAGTACCTGTTGTAGATTAAAATCTGTGAGTTTTTTTTCCCCTTTTACTCAGGAAAACTAGAAGAAAATTATAAAAATTACTTTTTTTTTGGTTTATATTAGAACTTATTTGTTAGAACCATCTATGGTAAAGCATTGGCTTTCTCTAATAAATAGATGTATGTTACTTAGGAGCTAAGATGTAGTGTGATTTTGCAGGAGGAGAAGCCCATGCGTGCCCTGCAGAAAGCTCCTGCATGCCTTCGCACATCCCGGCTGCATGAGCACGTGCTGAGGTTGCTCTGTGCATGAAACTGTCATGTCTGCAGAAGTTAATTTGACTGTTTGTACAGTGCAGAAGGAGCTTCAGGTTTTGGATGTAAATCTGAGAAGTGAGTTAGGTGTTTGAGTGCATTGTACCTTAATCCTCACCAGCTTCTGTGGCTGTTTGCGTTTTATAGGTCTGTGGAGTTTGTATTTGGAAAGCTCTTTGATTTCACTTATACTGTAGTCACTACCAAGTAACTTCCAATTCTTCCACCTAATCTAAATATTACTTGCCCAGAGGAGAGGGAGGCTTACAATTGTGTCATTCCTAAGTGGAACTGCCCCAAGACTGAACAAAGTCCTACACTGGGTGGTTTCAGTATTCTGATTTAGACTAGTAGAGCTAAGGAAGGTTTAGTTGTTCTTATGATGTTCCTGACTATAAATAAAGTGAATAAATACAAATTCTATCTCTGTAACTGAATATATTTTGTTCTGTTCTTTACCAGCAATATGCACAAAGATTTGAAACAGTCCCATAAGCTTTTGCAGAGAGGGAAAATTGATAGAACACTTATAGTAATAATTGAATCAAACTCACTTCATTTTATACTTTCCTCTCTTAAAATGCTTCTAGGGTTTTAATCTTCAATTCCAATCTTTGTTTAAATTTTTCATTTTGTGGAAGTAGAAATTTACTGTTTTATGCATTGGCTGAAGTTGAAAATTTTGAAGCTTAGTCTTGTTGGTTACCAGAATACTTAGTCAAATATAATGAAACATCTTTGGTTCCCTTTAGATTTCTTGCAGTATTTTCATTTGTTTAATGCCTAAAAGTGCTTGTTTACTTTCTTGCTTGGTCTTTGTGTAATCCCAACAATCTGTCCAAGAATCCGTTCTTGGAAGATTGTGACGGTCTCTTTGACAGTTAGGGTTGGTTAAAATTAACAGATATTTTATTTGACAACTAAATTTTGAATTATAATAAGGGCAAAACAAATTTCTATATAAATTCATTGTGCAGCTAGCGGAAGCTGTCTTCCCTGATTAGCCTTTCCAACCTAGTAGATTGAAACACCGAGTGGCAGCATTTTCTCTGTTGTATATCAGACGGTGGTGACACCATATTTAAAAAGCAGCATATTGTGTGTTGTGCTTAGCAGAGGTGTAGCATCCCTGTGGTTTTCAAGAAATCACTAATTCACTTTATTGTCTGTGAGAAATTGGAAAAGTGTGTTGTCTGGTAACTTTGTAGTGTTCTGCCTAAAGAATAGAAATCATAAATTTAACCCTGGTACCTTTAAACTGAAGAAACAATCCAGTATTATTTTCCATAGTAGATATATCAGAAAGCTGAAGTATGGAGTTGTGGTAATGGCAGTCCCTATTTAAAAAGAAAAAAAAAAATCAGTAGTGCTCTGTAGTAACTCCTTTAGGCTCCAACTGGAATATAATAGGTAAATCAATAATAGCTGTTTAATAGTGTATTGGTACAAACATATTTGCTAGACTGTGAAAGCCCCTCTGAACCTTTCTGCCACATGAGTTACTGGAATTGTGTTGCTTATGTTTCACAGCCCCTATTCAGTGTATTACCAGGCAAGATCTGCTGCTGCTTTTTATGTGAGAATTGCCAGGTTAAGAGGAAATTTTGGGTGAAGGGTGAGGTGACAAATACAGAGATTTATGAGTTCCTTTTCTGCACACACACACACATATATATATTTAGTGTGTGTGTGTATATATGTATATATAAAACAACTAAAGCTTTTCTGAGGAATTCGTTTATTAGAAAAAATCAATCCTGATCATGTGGCTGGACAAATAGCATTGAGTTTTGTTCAGCATCTGAAAGAAGTTACTGCATACCTTTCAAATATAGCTTGAGGTTTTGTGTGGTTTAGCACTGAAGTGTTTCCCAAGCATGTAGTGAGGAAGGGGCTTTGTGTGCCGTCTAGAAATGCCTTTTTGGATGAGGGGTTTGGTTTTATTTATGAAGCTTGAAGCAGAAGAGCTTTCAAGGGGTCAGCTTTGAAGGACTGATGAAAGATTTTCTCCCTCCCTGGGATGTGCTGGGGACACATGGCCAGGACCCTGTGCAGACAGCGAACAGCAAACATGGGAAAGGGGAAATTTGGGAACCTTTCCAGCTTCCTCTGTGGCTTGTGAATATTATGTGGCAGCACAGTAAGGTGTTAGCCTAGTTGTTTCCCTGCTAGAAGGTGAATTAACACTATGATAAGATGCTTTTTTTTTTTTTTTTGCGTCCTTGTTGTGTTTTACACCATAGTATGTAAAAGTTATTTTGCATTTCCGCCTCTAAGCTATTCCATAAAAAATGTGTCCCTTTGGGAAAGATCTCTGAAATGACATTGCTCAGGCTCTCAAAACATAAGCTCCCCCTTCTTGTCCCTCATGCCAACAGCTCAGTTGGCTCAGGACAGCAGCTCACAGCCCTGGCCTGACAGCTTGTCCAGCCGTGGCTGTAGGTAGGTTCTTCCACTGCAGCTGCACCTCTCCTTTCAGAGCTATGGCTTTGCTGTTGCAGTTACAGCCACCTAAACATCAGATGTTCATGAGATGTTGTCCTGGAAGCTTTGGCTCAATAACCAGGTACCTTTCTGTGTTTAATAGTGATGTTTTTTTTAAATAAATACATTGATTTCCAATTTACTTAAGCTTCTCGTTAAGCATCAGATGTATTATTGTTTCTTTTGCTGGGCAAGCCCTGCAGCTAATATTGACGAATACACGTGTAGGACATGGAGGCTTTCCCTAGGGAAGCTCCTTCCTACAAATCTATTGTGAGTTGGGTCCAGTGATACTGAAGTGCTGGGGCTTTGGGGAGGAGAGGGGGCAGTTTTTAGAATATGCAGGAGGGGAAAACGCTGGTTGTGAGGAAACGTTCCAGTGATGTTCTAAAGTGCAGTAAATTTCAGCACAGACGTGAGCATTGGCTTCAGCTAATGGTTGTACTTACATATGGAATAAAGGGCAGATGTAGGAAACTCGTGTATTAAATGCAAAACCTGAATGCAGATGGTAAATTAAGGGTGAGAAATGTAACATAAAAACCTCTGCTGGCTAATACTACATTAACTAACACACTCATGTGACTAGTTAGTGTGTTATACAGAAGTAAATATACTGTTACAATTTAATGAACAAGAAAAATATTGGTAGAACATGTTATGTATGTGCAGGGAGAGTGTGTTAATCTTGGTCTAAAATTATATTATTAGGGTTTGCATTTCAGAAATTGCTTTCTGGAAGCATGAAATTGATAACGTTTTTAATGTTTCCAGTTTATCCTCTCTGTGCTGTGAAGGTGATGCAGGGCAAAGAGCAGCCTGTTCACGGTACCTAAAATCAGAATGTTTTGTAGTTGGAGAAAGATGCATCAGAGCCCATCAGCAGAGGCTGTGGTGTCTTCATTTACGTGCTCATGATGAGAGGCTTATTTCTTGCTGATACAAAGTTTCCCTTGTTTGTTGCCTTCCACCAGCACCTCTTTCCCAAGCACATTTTCATGTGTACGGCTCGCTGTGTTAAAGAAGTAAAAAGTAAAAGAAAGTGAAGTCTGAAGCAGCTTAAAAGTAGAGACGTTTAACTGGAGAAGGGCCTGGCAGAGCCTCAACTGTGTGCTCGTGTTGCAGGTGCCTTTGTGGTCGGAGTCCTGGGAAATAATACACGAAACTGTTGGGATTGTTAACTGCCGTCAGGCCGGTTGTCTGAAGGTAGCGACAGTCGAGCTTTTCTTCCTGCCCTTGGCGAGTTGTAAAACAAACCAAACATTGTTTCCAAGTGGAGCCACTTACAGTTCTGTGAACACAATCGCCATTGCACTGCATCATTTGCACTGTCATAAAGCAAAACTCAACTAAAATGGCTCCCTTTTTCTTCATCAGGCTGAAATTTAATTTCTGGACTTCTAAAGTTTCAAAACCTGTTCCAAACCTAATGCAGGCTGGTCCAATGCCCGTTTTTTAAATAGATGCTGCTTATGGATGCTGCGTTCAGCAGGACTTGAATGACATGTTAGAATAAAGTTTCATATACATAAACCTACTCAAGGGCAGGTCAGGCACTCTCCGTTATACAAGATGGTGCATAATAGGTGAGGTAATATTTTTTTAAAAATATTTTCTCTTACATATCAAAAGCTGATACTTCCCTCAGTTGCTGCTCCTGTTCCTGTTTCACGCTCACCTCTTAGATCCCCAGGAAAGCAGCAAGGAGGTTAAATACGACCCTCTTCAGAAGAGAACTGTCCTACGGAACTGAGGCTGGAACATGAGAGGTGAATTATTTAAAGTCGGCAGCAGTGGTGCGAGCTGCGCATTTGTTAGGAGCACAACAGTCCTGGTGCCTTTATCATCTTTATTTGCAGTAACAAGAGGCATTGGACAGGACTGTGCAGCACTAGCCCCCATGAAGGCAAAAGCTAATCTGCAAAAGGGACCCGGCTTGGAGTAGTAGCTTGTTACTGCTGTTATGTACACTGACTGTCTGCAGTTACTGTTGTCATTTGGAAGGTTTTCTAACAAGTGCCACCCTCTTTGGGCTCTGCCTGTCTCTCTTAGCTGCAGGTTCGGCCTAGGATTATTTCCAAAGCCTTCTCCCTTTGCAGCTTGCTTCCTAAAACGATGAGATGGAAAGCGAGGGCAGATTGATCTAAGGGGTTGTGGGCCCTAACGCTTTGCCCTTTCCCTGCCACTGTGGTGCACATTACATGCTCTGCAGGCCCCTCTGTGCTGCAGCTGCATCCAGCTGTGCTGTTGAGATGCGGAGTCCAAATGTTTGCCCTGATTGTGTGTGCTTTGCTGAGACTGTTGCCTATTCAAACAAAGCAGAGCTTTAGCCTCACAGAACCTCCCGTGTCACAAATAGTTTTTTTTTTCAATGAATGTTAACATTTTCAAGTAGAAGTAATTGTCCTTTTTTATTATTATTTAAATTGGTCAGGCTTGAGTAATTAAAATATACTCAAACGGTATTTGAATATCAGGTTGACTGACAATGCAAGAGCCTGGCAGATTGGAAAGCCAGATTCAAGAATAGTCGCATGTCATGTCTGGGTACTTTCTGGAAATGATGGGTTTAAGGAGTATTCTTGGACACCCTGGTGTCTTGAACTGCTGCTACCAAGGCCTATGTTGGCTGTTGATAAAAGGTCTTGATCACAAGCATGTGTGAATGCTCGGTAATATAAAAAATACAGATAAATGGTACTGACCCAAAATGACAACACAGATTGGAGAATTTTGTCTGTGCTGGGGTTAACTGTGTGGCTGGAGCTGGTGTAAGGCCAAGATTTACAAGACAGTAAAAAGAGAAAATCTGTGATTTGAGTTCTCATATTCCTTTTTATGGTACAGATTTATGCATGTATGTTTTCCTCCCTGCTCTCCAGTCCCCTTTAAAGCCAATCTTACGTTTTTGCAAATTTTTAAAATTTCATTTGTTTCCAGACTTAAAACTGTAATTTATAGAGCCGCCTTTTGAAATATGCCCCTGTAATTCATTGTTGCTAGATACTGCTGCTCTTACATATGGTAGTACCTAGTTTTGCAGGTCTGTCACATTTATTTCCTGACGATTGCTTCACGGAGCAATGCAGTATCCGGCGTGAAGGCAGGGAGCAGGGAGCTGTCGTGTTGCAAACGGGGGCTTGGCTGCTGCAGCCTTAGGGGCTGCCAGGCCCGGGGTGAATCCACCACCTGACGTGGGCACCAGAGCGGAGGGGCATGAGGTCGGCTTTGGCACTCGTGAAATTGCAAAACGGCTTTAGTATGGGATTGAAACACAGTATTAATCACATTATATGACTAGCATGTTATTTAGCAGTTAAATTTCTATTTTGATTAACATATAAGACTTGCGTTTTTCAGTTCCCCACCCGTTTTAGTCTCAGAATTATTTTCCATCGTGTTGTTACACATCCAGAAAAAAAAAAAAGCCACTCTGGATCATTGGTGGTATTTCATTGCCTTGCACTGCG
This sequence comes from Nothoprocta perdicaria, assembly GCF_003342845.1. Classification (NCBI taxonomy): domain Eukaryota; kingdom Metazoa; phylum Chordata; class Aves; order Tinamiformes; family Tinamidae; genus Nothoprocta; species Nothoprocta perdicaria. Next base: position 1,739,521 of record NW_020454538.1, on the reverse strand, counting down.
TTTATTAAAACCTTCTTTGTTCTATTGTTGCTAAGTGATCTATCCATCTTAATATTTTCTTGATGTCTAAGCTACTGTCTGTTAATGGCATCCTAATGCATTCTGAATTGACATATTTCACATCATTTAAACTCTACTTACCTATTTATCATGCATAGGTCATAACTCAATAAGTGAAAGTCACTGGAAGGGGCTTTTGGGCTCTTTTTCTAATTGGCTCTTGCCGTAACCTAAAGAAATTACAGCGATTTTTGTCAAGTTATTTTACAGCTGTGATAAAGGTCCTTCTTCACGCTGGGCCTCCTCCATACAGTGAAGCTGTGTGACTTTGTTTTCCTCCAGTTCTATTTGTGTCGGCCTGACATGATACCAAAAACTGGAAACCAGAGTGTTTTGTACAGCTGTTACTGGCTGTTTAAGAAACACAAAGATGACCTGGTTAGTGTGGCATCTATTCTGGCATAGTTAGAATATCAAGTCCCTGCTTGCTGGGGCTAGGATTATGTGTCACTCAATCTTGTCAAAAATTCTATGAATATTCAATGAGGATTTTAATGTATTGTCATCAAGGAAGCAATTTCTATGTAGTCATATTAAGCATGTTGTCATCTCTTCAGTTTAAATACATTGTTTTGCCCATGAAGTGACCTTAGGCAATTTTAAAATGGTGTCATTTTTTCTATTTGGCTTATACGGAATAAATTAGTTTTACTTAATAGGAATAAACCTAATAGGGATTTAATACATTTGTATAAGGAGAGGGAAGGTTCTGATAAATTGGCAGGGTGTAATTCTGCGTAGGCCAGGATTTATCTTTTCCGTGTGTTTAAACAAAAGGTACGAGATACGGTCAGGTAGAATCCAGCCAAGTTGCTCTGTCGCTGAGGTTTCACGAGTCCTGTTTGCAAAGGAGAAGGCCTTAATTTAGCTTCTTACTTCCACTGCTGCTGCTGTTGAAATCACTGTATGGTTTGTCATGGGGTGTTGAGGTGCTGTTTAAGTTTCATGGCCCCGTCTAGCTTCTAATTTGCACGGATAGACTAGGAATATATTTTGTTGCATGCAGATTATTGTGGGAGAACCCCCAGGGAGACGGTAAAATGTTTAGGTTTAGGATTTTATTTTCCTAGGGACATGCTTCCTAAATTACAGAACTTCTCGAACAAGAAAAAAAGGTCTTCAAGTACAGATCAGAATAATAAAGATAAAATTAATGTCTATGATATGATTTCTTTGCAATATATCCTGACTGCTCACTTTTCTTGTGAAATCAGAAAGTATTATTTCTGACTGTACTGAGTATGTTATTTAAAACTGAAGGGTAGACAGAGCTGTGTTTGTCATGCACACAATTGTATTGGGGACCACAGCAGCTTTATTGTCATTTGGAGTGGAAGGAGGTGACTTCAGTGATGTGCAGTGAAATCGGCTGGAAAACCTTTATAATATGGAAGTATTTTGTTAAAGGCTGCTCTCCAGAAAACCTCAAAAGAACGAGAAAGTATATTTTGCTTTAGAATGATTTGACAAGTAGGCTAATTAAGAACACAAACAGCTTTTGGGGCTGGGAAAGGAAATTTTGGTACTTTTTATGTTTGTATGAACAACATGAAAGTATATGATTTTTCAGAGGATGGATTAGCATCACTTTCCAAGGCTCAAAATGTCGTCACTTTTGAGAAACATCCTAAGAGAAAGTGTTGTTTCCAAGGATGCAAAGGGATTTACCTGAAAGGCACTGTGTTGCCGTGAAGATCTGAACATCATACTAGTGGCAGACAAGGTGGATAGTTTTGCAAGGTCACATTCACAGCCTAGGACTTGGTAGCCAGGCTGGAGAAAACACTTCTTTGCACCTTCACTGAGATGTTTCTCCTTTATTTTGTAAAAAGCTGTAAGGCTCACAGTTTATTTTACTGGGTTATCTTATGCTCTGGTCATGCATGTGCCTAATGATGTTTGTTGGTTGTTTCTTTTGTGCGTTGATAAATTATGAGTGGAAAAAAAAAGTGTTTTAAACATTAAGAGCAGAGGCAGGAATGGAGAGACACCAGCATGAGTGGTATATCCAGCCTGGCTTAAAGAGTGCTCTGATTCTCACTACCACTTTTCCCATGTCAACCTGACTTTAGAGACATGGGGAGAAAGAGTTGGACTTTTGGGAAAAGAGTTTGGGAAAATACCAAGTTTGTGGCCGTGTATTACTTTGTCTGTGCTAATTTTCCGAAGTGAAGGGATGGATTTTCTGAATGTAACATGTTTACTTGATCCTATTCATAAGAATCGGTTGCCTTTTCCTGAAAAGTGGTTGTTAAAGTGATTTTTTTTTTTTTTTTTTTTTTAGGTGAAACCAGTGAGTGTTCTCTAGTGAGCTGCTGTAGAATCAGAAAGAGTAGATAAGGAAAAGGAAAAAAATGTTCAGATTCATTATCAAAAACAGACAGGAACATCAGGAGACCACAAATCCTGATGTAGGATATTTTATGGTATAAGGCAATAGGAGTTTTCTTAAACATTATGTTTTCAACACTTTTTTTTAATATTTCAAAAGCCCTGTGGTAAAGTCAAAGCAGACTAGCACAGAATTAACAATTACTACCCTGCTAGGCCCACAGGGCTTTGGATATACATATAAAGTAGCAGTCCTGTCTGAAGTGATTTCTTCAGAGTTGCCTGGAAAATCTTTTGACGACTTTGTGTGTTTAAAAGCATTTATTGTTGCGGTCTGAGTAAATGATATTTTTCTCATGATTTCCACTGAGGAAAAAAATCTTTAGTATTCTGCCATTTCTACCACTTTGCAAAGTCCACAAGCAATTAGTGCTAAAGCCCAGGAGAAGAAAAAGTCTTGCTTCATGGGGTTACTTTGTTTCCCCTTCAATGTTTTTCTTTTTTTATTTAGATTTCAGCAGTACAAAAATGCAGTTCCAAGTGTTTTATATTCCGAGCAGGCTGCGTCACATTGTTTTAAGTTGTTCATAGTACGGGTGCGCACTGGTTTTAAATGAGTGCATAAGTATTTGCAGGGGGAAAGAAAAAAAGTCCGTCTTCACTTGTAGCAATAATTGGGCATTAGGAATCAGGAAAATCTGTGTGTATTATTGTTCATTTTGGTGTGTCTCTAACAACTCGGCGTCTGTAGTGCCACAATCTGAAATTTTAGAGAGCTCTTTTAGAGATGTGTGTAAATAAAAACATTGAATAATTAGCAAGCAACAGACACATGATATTTTATTCTAAATATATGAAAAAAAAGGAGCTTTTTTACCATGAGTGAGGTCCAGGCCTGAATGGAATGAAGTCATGAGGTGGCTTCTTCTGAAGGCAGGTATAAAATGGCTTAATGACCACTGGGATTTAACTGTTACTTCTATTTTACAAGTTTACCTTGGTCACTCTTTCCTTACTCAGACTTGCTTTGAGCAGCATTGATAGCAGGGTGACAGCACAGACCCTCCTACTGTTACAGAGCCATAAAACAAGGATGAAACCCACTCCCATGCATTTAGTTTGTTCTAAATACTCTGTATGTTATTATGGTGTTCTGAATCTGTGTATCTACATCCTATTTTAATGTTCTTCTGAGGTGGACCTATTTTTTTCCTTAAGAAAACGCAGCAAGAAGAGACGCTAATTCTATCATTACTCTATTGCGTTTGCATTCAGTTACCTCACTGAACAACCCAATTTTGACTGTTATTCGATATAACATTCTGCAACATTGTTTAATATGGTTGCATGACCTAAAATAAACAATTTTGGAGCCATCAAAATGTAAAATTAGGCACGTTATATAACATTAAAAAAGTATTTGATAAGGTAGGTCAGGTAGCATTTTTCTCTGTGCTTCACCATCATAAATTACTCAGCGGATGATATTTTAAACAATTAAATTTTAAGATGCATGTGAAAGTAGAAGACTTTCACGTCCTTTAAGAATCTTTTAACTGTCTGGAGACAGTGACAGTCCCCTAGTTGCTAAGGCTACATGTATTCAGTTTTGAAGCGCCAAAAATTATCGTTCTGGAAATAATTTTGTTTCTTCCTTTAAGCCAGTGTGTGTAATATCCAACAACCTGTGCATTTGACTGTGCAGCTTAACCTCTCTAACCCCCTGTCAGAAGATCTCTGTGGCAGGACCGTGTTACCTCCTTAACCTTTGCTCAGCAGGGTTACACGTTGCCCCATTACTGGGCTAATGTGGTGCTTCTGTTCTGCTAAGCGCGCAAAGATGCAGCACTACTGGATCCATAAATGCAGCATTTATGTTTATGGCTCGTGCTTCTTGAAGTGTGGAACACAGTATTAAATTATAGCTTTAAAATGTATGCATTTGTCAGCATATTTGTTTCAGCACCAATACTCTTGTGAAATAAATTGCTGAGTTGGTGGCATGGAGAGGTTTTTAAAACAACAGGTTCAAGGAGTATATTTGGTCCTAGTGTGGGCTATGAGGATGGACTCAGGCTCTCTTTAAATCTCTTCCAGTTGCAGTTTTTGACTATAGTGGAATATGGTCCCTACTAGGATAGTAATAAAAATATGTTGGAAAGATCTATTTTTTAACATAAATTAGATTTGATTTGTTTATATAGATGTGTGTATCTGTGTAAGCCTGTATGTGTAAGTGTCTATGTCTTGTAGGTGACTCTGCTTTAGCCAAGAGGTTGGTTTGGGTGAATTCCAGAGCTTCCCTCCAACTGCAGCCAGTCCGTAATGCTCTTTAGAAGACTGCAGGGTCCAAGGAGCACTTGCTTATCAAGCAAATTTGGACTCTAAACACTGCTTGTGCTTGTACTAAGTTTTTTTTCTGTTGCTTAAATATGTGATAAAAAGTAGATTTTAGGCGCACAGTTTGTAGGGGAAATTGACCCCCAAAGCTAGAAGAAACTCATTAAGACTTAGCAACTAGTGATGTATTGGTAAACGCAAGGCCTTATGTGGATACATGTCAGTGAGGTTGGCCCTAATAAACATTTCTGCACAATTACTTTCAGTATTGTAATAGTAACAAGATGCAGGATGTATTGACTGCTATTGCAGAGCCAGCAGGTGGAGCAAAAGAGCATGATAAATAGTTGGATAAATAAATACTGAATCCATTCATTCGGAGTTGGGAAGGGGAAGTGTTTTCAACTTTCTTTTTCCTTTTATTTGCCCAATTCCATGCTTTTCTGTTGCCACTCTTAAGCCATTGTCCAACAGAGCCCCACTGCTCCCTGAACCTCTGCTCTGCTTATTCTTTGTTTTTATTTATTTTCCCTGTTTCGTTTCCCCTGACTTTATTTATTTTCCCCATTTCCTACATCCATCTCGTGCATGTGGTGGCCATACAGGACACGCGCTTCTGTTGGCCTCCAGTTTGGCGTCCCAGCCAGCACGCTTTAAAATGAGGTTGCTGAATAGGTCTTGCTGGAATAGGAGATAAGGATAACTGGATAGTGCTGAGGATAACACAGCGCTGCTGAAGTGATTAGCAGTAAAATTAAGAGTTTGTTTTTGTATTTAGGAGTTTTATTGTAAAGAGAAGGTTAAACTTTAAACCTGTTCTGCTGGGTCAGTCATATCTGATGTGGGTTTTTTTGACAGCACTTCAGTTTTACAGCCACTTATTGTATTCAGAAAGGAGTGTACAATTAAAGTGTTGATAGTACTGTCAGTGAAATAAAATGATTTAATCAGGAAGAATTATATATAGGTCAGGATGAAAGCTATCTCTCCTTATGAGAGTTAAAAATGGGAGGCATACCGGGATTTATTTTTGAGTCTGTTTTTCAAATGTGTTTTAATACACAGAGTATTTAACCTGCCTTAGGGATGGTCTCCCTCGGCAGTCTGTTGTTTCTGCTAACCTTTGCAGAGATCTGTTGAGACCCGCGTGTCGGCTGCTCTGTCTGTAGCTTCCGCAGGCAGGGAGCTGTGAGTGGAGGCTGCTTCACTGCCAGCCCACAACAAACACAACCGCTTCCTGCCGAGACCTCTCCTTCCTTCCTTGGGATGAGCTGGGTTCTTACCATCTTGTTACACAGCAGAGAAGTTACGGAAACAAAGACCATTAAAATAGCTGGGAATGTTTTCTATTATTCACAGTAAACTTATGTTATGATCTTGCTCAGGTATGTATGTACTGTTATCATATAAAATTGTACTAAAAGTTTAACAATCTCAATGAACTAATATTAGATCTCCTACTGTAAAAACACCTTGTGTTAGGCAGGAATATTCATTTTGCAGTTGGGACCAGCAGTAACTTCTAGCGTTTGTGGATTTACAACTTCAGTGCATCTCCTTGTGAAACAGTTTGAGCTACAAGTTGATAAAGATCCTCCAGAGACTGTGAAACCTGTTCAAGTCTCTGCTTTTGAGGCTTCTTCCTGCTACATTTTTCTGGTCTGCTAAATGATCTCTGCAGGTTTTTTTTTTTTTTTTTTTTTTTTTTTTTTTTTTTTTTTTTTTTTTCTGTTCCATTTTTTTTTTTTTTTTTTTGGTTAGTAATTTTTTTTTTTTTTTTTTTTTTTTTTTTTGTATGAAATGCTCTCCCTAGTATCAAATGTCATTTTCTATCTCTGGAGCATTTTCCTTTTCTATCCAGAAAGAGAAGCTAGTTTCTCCCGTTGCACTGGGGTCTGGTGACAGGTATTTTTTGCTGTCTCCAGAAAGCGCAGGGGCAGCTCCCGCAGAACAGCCGTGGTGCCGCTGTGCCAGCGGTGCCTGGGTGCCTGCGGGCAGCGGGTACGCGACATGTCCAGTTAAACCTCCTCTTTGGGAGGGCTGACGGCCATGCCCCTTGCAAACTGTAGCAGTCATGTCCTCCTTGACTTACACCATCATATTCCTCAATGCTTTTGAGTTCTTCTGTCCTTTTTAATATCACCATAAAATATTTAGATTGCGTTTAGTAGCACATTTCATGAGCTAAATACATAACTATTACCACCTGCTGTTTCAGATGAAATAGCTGCTTTAGTCATAGCCTCAGTGAGTTGGAAACAGTGTTGGGAACAGAAGCCAGCGCATTAAATTCCTAATTGTGAATTTTCTTTGCCACTAGACCTTGTATTGATAGTAGCAGTAAAAATGTGAAGAGGTATTAGCTGAAAAGTGTGTTAAATAGTCCCTGTAGCAGCCCCGAAGGTAGAGATGCGCTTCCTTTGCCTTCCTAGCAAAAGCTGTGAGTGAGGTGGCTCTGTAGCTAGAGTTGTAGCTAGAACCACCCTCTGCTGCATTTCTTTCTTCGGAAAACGGGGGCTGGAAGCAGGAAGACTGGAAGCAGTTCATAATATTATTTCTACCCTCACCTCTCCTCTGGAGGTAGATTTGCCTGGGAGCTGCGGTGGGATGTGAGCTCGGGGTACCCCTGCTATCGCTGCAGGCTGCTTGGGAGGATAAGCTAAGGCCAAGTTCTCCAGTTTCAAGCAGAAGCCTCTCTTAAAGCTTTTATAGAATTGCTTAGTGATGTCAGGTGGACTAAAGTGTTTGAGGACTTGAATTTGGAGATTTAAAATGCCCTGAGGTTCAAGTATAAAAACTTTCCGTATCTTATATCCTAAGTCAAAACTGAAGGTATTTTGCTGTAGCAAGGAAAATTTTCTAGAAGGGTATTGGGAATGAACAGTGACCTACAAAAAAGTAAAAGTAGACTGACGGGAAAGTGAAGAGCAGGAAAAGAAGAAGCTCCATCCTAGAGGTGTAGTGAGAATTACCCAAAGTCAAGCTGAGTTAAACCTTGGAACGTGAAATGCCAGCTAGAGGCTATTTGATTATAGGAATAAAAGAAAATGAAGAAAGTAGAAGTGAAACTACCTTTAAGTCTGGATGAAGTGAGTCTGAATTAAATGAATTTAAGTCTGAATTAAGTGTAATTATTATACCCAAGTTATCGTTTTGCTTTCGTTTCCCAGAAGTGTAATGAGGGAAGGGATGGCTAATAGCAGTACAGATAGAAAACCAGCAATTACTCATTGGCAAATAGTTGGTATACAGCCAAAATTTTAAGGAGAGGACACTTACTAAAAGGACCAGCTATCTGTTCATCTCACCTCAGTTAGGTTTTTTGGAATGCATCTTAGGGAAATTAAGAGCTGCTTCTCATATATAGTAGGGGTGGTTTAAAGTATAGTTTGAATTTACTAAAAAGTAAGTGATATTTCTAATCAATCCAGACTTCATCAAGTACTGATTAAGTGTCACTAAGGGAAATTGTTAGTGAAAAGGGAAAAGATGGGAATTAGCTGAAGAATGAAGAGTGTGACAGAGGGCTATGTGTAAAGAAAAGTATTAGGCTGAAAGAAGATTACTAGTGAGGTGCTGTCTCAGAATGCCTTTAATTTAAAATTTTCATTAGTGATCTTATGGGAGGATTATTCTAATGCAATATACTGAGAATGTGAATTAGGATAGAGGTATCAATATATAGATGATCAGAACATCTTAACAGGAGTATGACCTTGAATGTGGAAATAGCTCAAATTTCAGACAATTTCAGGCTGCAAAGCACAGGGACAGGCACTGAGAGATTATTAGTAAGACTTCTCTATTTTTTTGAGGCTATGAGCTTCCCAGCACATGTTATTCTCATTGTTGGAAAGGGCGAAGAAAGAGAAAATAGTCGTTGTGTCAGCTGATTGCAGGTTAAATGCAAGCCACTAATCAGTGATAGGCACGGAGAGGGTCAAAGATGATGCATCGTGTAAGATACGTTGACTAGAGACAGGGAAATAGTCGTGTTGTTCAATAAGGCTTTTGTATCATCACAGAGCCTGTTATTCCTGTCTTCCCATAGACAAATGAAGGATTCATCCTGGAGCAGGGAAGAAGAGGATTGAGGAAATGGCGAGTGCACCTTAGACTGGCCGCAAGAGGAACTTGCTAGTGTAGAAAGCAGGGTCTGAGCGCACACCCTGCTAAAGCTCCTGAAAAGTTAGAGGTAACTGCGAGAGCAGCCCTGGCAGCTGAGCGTCGGCATTGGCACAAAACCCAAATTGGCCTCAAGTGCCAATAAATATTTTAAGCCTGACGCTAGCAGGTTTCTGACCACGAGTGAGAACTCTGACACAGATACAGTGGGTCTGGGCACTTAGCTGATTTTAAAATAGAGCTTAATCTGTTTTGGTGTCCATGTGAAGTCACTACGTAGATTAGTAGAAATTAGATACAGTGACCTGAGAGGTCCCTCCGAGGCTAAGGTAAGGTCCCTTACCTCGCTTCCTGAAAGTATCTGAATTACATTAGAACTTGCATGGAGTCCATATAAACCTTCCCTCATGTATTTATTCCATTTCAGGAATTTGCTGAACTGACTGGAGCAGGCGGAGAGCCCAAACAAACCAACAGCGGTTCGGGGCTCAGCCGCCCATTACTGACTCTAAGTGGGGTAACGTGGCAGTGTAAAGCAGGCCCCCATTTCGCAGAGGCCTTCTGCTTTCATGCTTGTTTGAGCAACGTTTCAGGTCGTCTTTGCCTTTAGGATCAGTACCCCCCCACGCCAAATGGCAGAAAGCACCACTCTGTGTTAGGAGATGGCTGTGCAGCTGTGCAAGAGGAGATAATGGCGTATTCAGCTTTTGGCTAAGATTCAGTACTTTTCATCTGTCATCAGAGATTGATGCAGTAAGGCAAAGCAATGCTGGAAAAGTATTATTGTGCTGCAGTGACAGCACCATTAAAATCAATCGAATGTTTTTTCTATAATCCCTATTAGAGTCAAAGAATTAACGTGCCCGTTAGTTCTATGAAAGCAGGAAATTATCTGCTTGTGTGGTTGTTTGAAGCACACTTCATTTTAGAAGCCTTTTCCTTTCTTTTAAGGAACAATATATCCTGCCTGGGGCACAAATATCTTTTAAAAAAATCAGTATTAAGTTAAAAATCCATCCACTCTTTAGGAAGGATAGATGCTATTTTATAAATCCTTTAAACGTGTTGGGTTTAGAGATTATGTTGAATATTGAGCTCTACAGTATATATAATCGTTAGCGAATCAGAAGTTAAAATCCTTGATAATATATAATACTTCCCTAAGCAGAGTGGTTGCTAGATAACCCTGTTACATGGTTGGCACTAACACTTTTGGAGCTGTGCAGTATCCCAGTTTTTTAATCTCTGGGATTAAAGGGAGAGCGGATGGGAGCAATCCTGCCTCCTCGCCTTCCCCTTTCTCATCAGCCCCTCTGCACTTCCTGGGATGGGAATGGGAATCTCTTCCCAGTCCTCCTGTTCGCCTCCCTGCAGGCGGGCAGGGCAGGAACTCCGAAGTGCCGCCCCGGCCGGGGAAGAGGAGGGTGACGAGGGATGAAGCTGCTGCTGGCAGAGCAGCCGACAGCTCCTCTGCTGGATACCTGCATTGGACTTGCCCTTGTGTTATGCATATATATACTATACCCATATATTGCCCGGCACTGCTTGCAGCGCAGGTATTAAAGGCTCAACTTCACACTAGGGAAATCACCATGCTATCGACATGGGAATTTTGCTGTGGAGCCCAGCAGGAACAAAACAGGGCTCTATTTGTGGAAGTTATATGCATTTTATTACCATCAGCCTTTAATCTAGTGTATATTATGCAAAGCCCCTAATGGCGAAACAATTTATGTTGACTTCATATGGTATCTCAGTTAACCAAGGCACTATTTTTATTTAAGTGAGAACTTGGAACCAAGCAGAAAATGTTAGAGAACTAGTTATCCAACTAGTGTGTCTATATATGCTATATAAATATATAACTAGCTGGGCCTAATTAGCTTTCATGAGGTTACGGAGAACTGTGTTGCAGAAAAGAGAATCGCCCACTTTTATCTTTTCCACAAGGTTATAAAAATATTTAGTTACAGTTCTTCAAACACAAGACTATATTGAGCTAAGACAATAGTGCATTTATTACCGACGTAATTCAGAATTTTGAACTGTGGTTCCCGCAGGTGAAAGGCTGATACATTAACCCACCGAGCCACCGGCGTTTGACAGTTTGTGAAAAATGTGACATATCATTCTCCTGCTCGTGTTATGGCAGGGAGCATGATAAAATGGCACGGAAACAAGTAGCAATGTTAGCTGAGCCTTTTTAGCAGACAGCACATTTTTCATGCCATGAGGCACACAGAAGATCAGTTGTGCTTTTTGCTGTCTGTGTCAGATTTTCCAAAGAGGTCTGGAGATCTAAGCTGTCAGTTATCAAAGCCTTAATTACTCAAGCTTTTATCATAATTTAGGGGGAAAAAAAGTCAGCTTAAAACAACAGAAGTAGGAAGAATGGTGCATTCATCCAGAAGTTATTGAATAGCCATTCTGTTTGCTTTTCTGCATTGCTCCAGACCCATTTATTTAATTTGAAACGTCAATGCTTCCTATGAAATGAACTTGCTCTTCCTAGGGTGTATTTGTGCACAGCCCCTAAGAGCTACTTTCTGTAGCCGAGTTTTGTATCGAGTGGACTTGCCTGCTGGAAGTTGCCTTTGTTTTGACCAGCTGTGACCACTGTAGCCCCATCTGCATTTTCACTATCCTTTTATCTCCCACCCAATATCTAGGGACGAACGCAACCATTATTCAATTGCTTCTTATGGAAGATGGATACAGTATTGGAGCTTATTTACATAAATGTTGGGAGTTTATTATATAAACTTTTAAAACTGTGTACTGCTCTCCTATGTAAATATCGTAAATAGCTTGGGAGAGATGCTTAGTCTTTCTGGGCTTATTTTCATTGTTCTCTCAGTAATGGTTTCCTGTAATTAGATTTAGATGGTAGCTCTGCTTGTGATGAATTTATACGTCACTGTGTAAAGCACATTGCTATTTCGGAGTCACCTCCATGAGAATCCTGGAAGACCGAGGAGAGTGGGTAGAAAATTAGTCTTGTTGGAGGGTGGGCTGTGCTCCTTGTTCAGATCCTGGAACATTTGTAAAACCTCAGAATTTCTTCCTCCTTTCAAATAAAAGAAGTTTTTTTCCGTTATTTCTGAGCCTTATGTTTTGAAAGGATTTCTTTTCCCGCGATTAGGTCAGAGGAGGAAAGGGGTAACATACGTTTCTTTGCTCTTTAAACGAGTCGCAGCTCACTTTGCGTGTGGGTGGATGTAGCAGCGGCAAGCATTGGCGGCACTGCGTGCTGCTCCCAACCTCTGTCTGCGGGGCTCATCCCTCACCTCCCTGCACAGCTGATGGAAACAGGATATTCTCCTCGTTCAGGGTTCTTTGCATTCTGCCCTTCCATAGCTCCATGTAGTGTCTTCTCACAAAACAGCAACTAAATGGTTTTGCTAAGCTTCAGAAACATGCATTAAGTGCTTCTAGAATGTAAATGGAAACACGCTATATCCATTATATTCCGTTACCCGTGGAGAATTAACAGTTGGTGCTCAGCTTCAGCTTCATCACTAGACTCAAAATGAGGTTAGCATTATGAGCCCTGATGTTCTGTATGAAGGATAGGCTCCTTGGCTTCTTGGGCTCCAAAACGGGCATTTTCATGTAGCTGTCAGCCCCATCCATACGAAGCAATTTGTGGTTCTGCAGGGACAGTTCCTGGTAGTGGGGCAGTACCGACCAGCTGAACTGCCAGTAGCACAGACACCATGGCAGGAAAAATCCAGGTGTGACTGCGTATTTAGCAAGGGTGCAAAATACTCCCATAGAAGGTCTAGAGCTGCTTAGTTGTTACCAGTGCTAAAAACAGAATTTCCGAGTTTTGAAAAGGATTGCACAAAATATAAGTGCTAAAGAGATGCCCCCTGAAAAGAGTTAAGTATTCAAAATGTGTATGCAAGAGGAAATTTTATGAGTGATTAAAACATGCAGATTTCATTGTATGAGGTGGATTGACAGTGCAAGTCAGGAATAAAGAATTATTTTCTCTGCAAAAATTCTCTGCTTTTCAAATATCACATGTTTGGACGCCTTCCAGAATGAGGATGTGGACTAGACTGACCAGTTTTCAGTTGATGAATCTTGTGAGTTTCTGTTTTACTGAGTCTTCAAAATTTTAATGATTTGATATCTGTAGCCTTTGGAGTACATCTCTGGAATGCTGCCTAACTTATGCCAGCTCTGACAAAAGTATTCTTGCAGCATTTCAATTTCAAAAATAATTAATCTGGATGTGAGCTGGGAAAGCAGACAATAGCACTGGGATACTGCAAGCAACTAGAGCTTGTAATTGTGCTGCTGAGGGCTTGATCCCCTTTAGCAAAGAAGAAGCAGGAAATCTCTGCTTAATGCTCCAACACAAGTAATGGAGACAATTATTTAAGAAATTTGGTTCAGGATACTTAAATATGTAAGTGTTGTTGATATGCCTGTGTTTAGCATAGGTGTATTTTTCGCACAGTTTTTAAGTATTGGGATGTCTGGAGGTGCAAAAATCTCTAGATGCCAACTTTCCAGGTAAGGTGGGAAGGAGTGGATACCTCTAAAGCAAAAGAATCTTTTCAAGGAGGAATTACTAAAAATAGCGAGTTTGCTTGGACTGCAGAAGTCTAACATTTTATACTTGCTGCTTTTATTAATTGAATGAATAGCAAATAATGAATAACTTATTTTTCCAAACTAATGTTTGGAAAACTGTACCATAACTATCAGTAAAAGCACTGTGTTCTGTCTTGGGTGTTTAACCTGAGATTAATTTAAGAAGTTGTCCTTCTTACAATGTTTTAAAAAAAGGTAGTTAACTTTCTGTTTAGGGAGGTGAGAGATGGGAGGTGCAAGAACTAAAGTAGAATTAGCTGAATTTGCCTTAAAAGTTGCACTATTTTATTTTTAGGAAATGAAAAATTTTTTATTAAAACAATAAATGTAAAATTTGTTTTGTTATGCATACAATGCTTTAAACAAATCCTAGAATTCTGCTAGTTAAATAAGCAAATATGCTATAGATGACATAATTAAATGCCTAAAATATTTTTTTTGTATTTGTCATTCATTTAAGTAACCTTGTCTTCATATGTTAAATAATGCTTCTGACTTTAATGTCACAAGTATGTTGAGAAGAAATTCTAATCAGAAGATTAGTAATATCTTCCCAGCTTTGAATGTAATAGTTTTAAAATTATTATCCCTCAAAAAATCCCTTCTTTGAAGAAGTAGTTTATTCTATAAATAAAAATAAGTAGATAATTGGTCATCTTGAGGTTTTTTTTTTTCAGGTAGTAGGAGAACACAGTTCTACATACAGTATTCTTATGAAAAATACTAAACTGCCATCATAAGTATTTCATTTCCACTTACTAGAGTTAAAGATACAGTAAATATAAAATATTTATATGGTTGAAAAATGTGTATATTGCCACCTTGGTATTAGAAGATCTCATACTCATGTCAACCTAAAACTGAAAATCTCATAAATCCATTAGGTTTATGGTATGTGGTACTATTTTATCTGCTCCGTTAGATAAGGAATGTATTTAAGAGCATAATTGATTCTACACCTGTAAGTGTGTGTCAGTTGTTCTGATACAGTTGCACTGATAGGAACTCTAACTCCATTTCCAAAGCCAAATGACAAATTTTAAGAGTTTTTTTTTTTTTTTTTTGTATAAAAAGTAATCAACTTCACTAAGCATACTTAGCTTTTACTGCACATACTAAAATCCTGAAGTCTGTGGGGATTTGGGGTCTGAAGATCTGTAAAATAAGCTAGATAAAATGCCTCATTATGGGATACCTGAGGTTGAGCCTCTGTATCTGACACCGTTGTCTGGGCCAGCCTTGCAGTCTGCATTGACCTGCATCAGCCTGGATGTCTCAGTAAAGAGGCTGCATCCCCCAGGTGCCCGTTTCTGCCTCCATAGACAGCGCAGTCCCGTGAGCTCATGGGCACACAAGGACCAGCCTGAACACACTTGCATGGGGAATGTCCAGCTCTGAAAACATCACCCTGCTGCCAGCATGGGAGGTGTGCCTACCGCAGGCACGCATGGGCCCTATGAAGAAAAAGAACATTTCTGTGCATGCAGAAAGATACAACGTTTATTTTACTTTTCTAATACTCTATTGAATTTAAATTAAAACAGTTCTTCCACAATTTGAACTTCTAACAGACTAGTTATTGTCATTTTGCTGTAATTGTGCTTTAATGTCTTTTGAATAACAATCGGGAAGGGGAAAACAAAATTTATGTGCAATTAAACAGCTGCAGCTGTACCAAACACAAGTGTGTGAAAGTTTCAAAATGGGAACTTTAATTTGGCAGTGATTTTGGCAAAATAATTGTCCTTTTAGTGCAGCTCAACATCTGGGTACAGTTTAAAAGTTTTGTTACCTCTCGGATGCTTTGCTGCCCAGCTTTCAATGTGTTTTAATGTGGTAAGAGACCCTAGGATAAAATATTCCAGCTTCTAAAAATAGAGTTTGTGTTGTATTCTGGTTAAATTTATGTGTGTTTCCACAGTAATAGATTGTTAATGGGCATGAGAATACCAAAGTTGTGCTCCTTAGAAAGTGTGTTTCAAGTAGAAGTACACCAGAAAATATTTGGGGAAAAAGCACCTCACACGCTCTTGCACACTTGGCTGGAAAAGTTGTGTTGTTATTTGAATTGTCCTTGACACCGAGTGCAATATGCACTCTATTTTATTTGGAAAAAAACCACTGTCCAATTTTGGAGCTGGAAGCAAAGCTGTGCTGATCTGTGGTGCCTGGCTTTGTAAGTCCCACATGTACAACAGCCCCTTCTTAAAACACGTTCATTTTGGAAGTACGAGCTTTGGCTTTCCATGTGCCATTTGTGTGGGGGCCCTTGGGAGCCCTCATTGCATAGATCACTGAGCAGAGCTGCTGTTCTGCCAGGTCCCTCAGTACGAGGAACGAGAGGCCCTCGCTGAACTGAATGGCCGTCAGTGGAGAGCAGATCAAATGACTGTCCTGTGGCCAGTGATGAACCTGCAGCCCCCCTTGCTGCTGTGGGACACTGGGCGAGTAGATCCCATCTGACAGACTGAAAAAGTGCCCATAGAAACTGCTGGGTAGCTGATCCACGAACAGGCACCCAAAGGAGTAGATAGGGTTGTGTCCTCAACCACCCCTCAGTGCAGGAGCATTCGCTGTGGGTGCGGGAAGGTGGAAGGATGGAGAGAGCAGAGCAGCCAGCGCGTCCCCACTTTCATCAGCAGCTCCCGACATGCTCTACAGTCAGGTTGGATTTGGGATGCTAAACATCAGCCATGTGGGCATTTCACTGTGGTGACCAATATTCCCCCGCTCCCCCCGCCCCCAAACTTTTTTAATGCCTTAAACACTCCTCCTATATTTTAAATTAATGACTTTGCTCACTGTTTAAGCTGCGTATTTTGAGCATGAAGTACAGACTCTTAAGTCTCCGGTCCTGGAGGTCTGCACTCACCTTCATCAGAATGTCCCAAAACTTCGTTCTCTAAAACTTCTTTTTTTTTTTTTTTTTTAAAAAGAAATCTTTGACATGAATAACTTGATCTGAAAACACCTGTGACACAGCACAGTATTTTTTAGACTTTTTCACTGTTCTTGGAAGTTGGCTCCCTTTCACGCATCTCCTTTTGGCTCTGTGTGATGCTGCATGAATGGACTGGCCAGCTCTACTTGAAGGAGCTCTGTTGCAGAGCTTGTAAAAATAGTAGTAATTAAAACTTCTGTAAGGGTTAGAAATCACTCTTTGAGCATACTTATGTCTAACAGATGTGATGTGGAAAACCTTTTTTAATAGTTTATAATGAGAATTAGAAACTGCACAACTTGTGTCGACGTCCTCAGGCAGACGTGCTCCTTTCTCTTGGATGTTTGCTGTGACACAGCCAGCAAATTTTGGAACAAAATTGTCTTCATCTGGTTTGGGATGTATTTTATTGCCAGGTAAAGAGCCTGTTGTCTTCTGTAGTGGTTCTTTCCATGTTTTAAGCCCAAGAGTACAAAAAAAAAATCATGAAAGTAGGTCTTATGGGCAATGTGATTTTTATCTGCTTTTAGTTGGACTCTAAAAAATTGTCTGAAGCTCGATTAATTTCATCATTCATATAATAATAATAACGTAGATTTTTGTGAGAGGTGAACAATTCAACTTTCAAAAATGAGTTGAAACTTGATTTCTTGGCCTGAAGTGCGCTCCATCTGTGCAATTAAAGCACCTCCCAGTCTGTCCTCCAGATTCCTAGATAATACTTAAACTTTTTTTTATTATTATTTCTGACCTAATTGTGCGTATTTCCAGTGCTAACCATTGCTTACTATCCCAAGAAAATTTATTCTTACTTGAAAATAAATATCCCACTTGAAGTGCCCTACGTGAAGCATCTGCATGACGTTTCTGGTTTGAAACAAAGTAAATGGAGTTCATGACTTTGTTCCTCGTGGTTTCACGGTACATCACCTGCTTGATTTCACCTGCTCACCTGCTTGATACTTAAGGAGTTTACTTTTAATATATTGCTTTAAAAGCATTATACTACCTTGTTTACCCATAGAGTTCTGTAGAAAGTTTGTCTTCAGCCTGTCTTTGCAACGTATTTTGCTGCTACTTAAAACACATAATTCTGTGCGTTTGTGGTGGAGTCATTTCATGAGTCACTCACACAAAGGAGGTGGATGGATTTATTTTATGATTTCAGCCATTTTATACAAGACTTGCATAGTGTTTTTTTAATATTCTTGATGCATTTTTAATTTAAAAAATCTCCAATTAAATAGGAGTTATGTACAAATACGTAGTGTTTGAAAGTGTTACACTACCCTTAAATCATGCTGTTGCTCCCAAGCATAGCTGTAGATGCTGTAATATCAGAAATGAAAACCAGCCTATGGAACTGAGCAGTGTGGACTGTCAGCATTTATCTGGAGATGGCAGAGAGGAAATTAATTGAAGGCAGCAGAAAAAGTGACAACGCACGCCAATATTTTTATCATACCAGAAGTCAGTACTTCTCTTCATTTAGAGCCAGAAACACAACCTATTCTTGGTTTTACTCAGCTCACTTACATGAGAGACTGATTTCCTCTGTCTTTCTTCATGCTGCTCTTTAGAGTCCGTTTGCCACCAGCAGACATGTCCCTTCAGGATTTGGAAATCAAAAAGGAGGATTTAGGCTCCTACCTTGCAGCATCATTTCTCTTTGTTGCCATCCTGCTAAACAGACAGTAGTGCTGGCGTGGTTGGATTTGTAGTTCGTGCATAAAAGATCCTTCCTCAATGGTCCATGTGCAGCACTGGTGTGACTAGGCCACTGCTGAATCCATGGTTGATAAAACAGACACATTTCTTCCATTTTAGTGATTTAAATTATATTTTAGAAATTTATTTTTTTAATTTTCCTCTTTCGAATTTGCACAGGTTTGGAAAAGCAAGAGAAAAATAAAAAGCATAGTGTATGTGGTATGTGGCAGCTATGCCAGGATGCAGCACGTTCAGCTGGATGATTCTGCTCACGGGAATTATGTTTCCTAAGAAGGCTGCCTAGTGCCAACTCTTTACCCATAGGGAAGGCAACGAAAACTCTCTGAACCAGAACTTAAATTTTTTTCAGTGCTGACTTTGCCTCTTAGCCTGGTGTTGTTGACAGGGAGCACAGTCTTGTAGGAGTCTGCTAAGGAGCTGGAGGAGACGCGGGAGGAGTTCTGTGAACAAGCGAGTGGGCTGCTGAGATCTGTCACTTGGGAGAATGCTAATTTGAGGGATTAAATCCCATTTCTTTGTCCTATCCATATTGGTTTTGGAGGCTGACTTTCTGTTACTGGTTTGGCCAGTGACTACTTTGATATCAGTCAAGTAGCTTCAATTGTCTGTGCCTCCTTTTCCTCTTCCCTCTTATTTGTTTCATCTCTAACAAGAGAGATTTCTCCTCTGAGTTCACACCATGGGGTTATGATTTCAGCTGGAACATCTAGTTGTTACTGAAATACAAATAATAATAGGTTGTTCTAGAAAATGTTTAAGATATTCTATTTTTCAGCTGGCAAATTTTGCAGCAATAAATGTGGATTTCTTGCTTAGCTCTGACTTCCAGCAGGATCAGTACCTACCACTATATGTGGAAGCTTCAGCCTTCTTAAATACAGAATTTGTATATTATACACCTACATATCTGCACATTTTTTACCAGAAGAGGTTTGGCTCAGAAATGGAATCACACCATCAGTGTGCGTGTGAGATGAAACATGTGAAACCAAAAAATGATGCTGTCTGAAACCAAAAAGTGATGCATGTCGCTTGGAGCCTACTCAGCTTTGCTGTCTCTAACTTTGTCTGCAGTTACCAAGTAACTTTTTTTTTTTTTTTTCCTTTTAGCAAAGTAATGGTATGTCTTGCATACATTTACTGCAAGAAATTCTTGAACGTATTGTGGGTCACCTTTAACAAGTACTCTATTGTGTATGTTACACAAATACAGTAACATACAGTTAATGTTATACAGTCATTGAAAATCTTGTTAGGTATTTCGCTTGAATATTCTCTTGAAGCAGAAGACCTCAGTAATGTGACTTTTAAAATATATTTCAATAATATAAATAGAAATAATAGAAATTTCCTCCTAGTTTTAAGGCAATATTGACAGACTTCCAAACTTGACTTTAAGTATAATTGTAAATTTTGTAGCTACTACTGAAGTACAGTTGTAAAGGATTTTTTTAATGAAGCAACATGCGTCTGTCACCATTACCACTTCAAACACACACAGAATGCATCAACATCAAGATTCAAGAATAATAGTGACAGGAATTAAGCGTATTTGTGAACACAGTTAAGGTGGTTGGGCACAGTCAGGGCAGTTGCAACAAGTGAATTTGCCAGTTCTGGTATGATATATGCATATACACACACACAAAAATAGCACCTGTTTTTAAGGGAAGTTCTCATCAGGGAAATTAAAGTAAAAGAGGGAGAAATGAGGAATAGCAGAGAATTATGCCTTCATATAGGTGACCCTTTGTCAGTACTGCGGTCTTGCCAGGTTTTTATTTTAAAGATTGTATTTTGAGTCACATTGATCGTTGAGCAGTATTAAACCTGGGCATGAATGCCTAAAGAAATGGGTTCCACAGGGAGATGGACGTCTTGGGAGCTGCCTGTGCTGCTCACTGGTTGCAGAAGGCGTCTGGAACATGTTCATAAAGGTGATGGTGTTGGTGAGGTTATTTTACAGGTCTCCCTGAGCCATGCACAGATGTCATCTTTCACTTGCAGTTAATCAGAAGCCATCCCAGTGATTACCTCGGTCTGTGGTAATTGATGATGATGAAGATACTCTTTTACCTAAGTCTTGATGAGAGTAATGGGTCTCAGTCTGCACTCCTGGTATTCAAACCCTACCTGTAGATACCTTTAGGTGAGCTAATTCCTGAGGTGTTTGGGGTCTCATGAAAGCAAACTCAAGTCAGGTCTAGTAGATCACTCCTGTAATCCTGTCTGGGCAGCCATCTGTGCCTTGTTCTTCTTCATTTAGGTGTTGCTGTGTTTCAGGGCCAAAGTGTTGGGAGCCAAGCAATTCATAGCAAGGTTAGCCCTTTGGGAGATTGTTCTCGGGTAAAAGAAATGATAATTCATGACAAAGTGCTTCACATCTTTAGATTTTTTTCTGTGTGGCAAAGAAGCCATTGATTGTCGTTTTGTTATTGGATCTGGACTAGATGTTCTCTAAAGGTCCCTTCCAACCTTAATGATTCCGTGATTGAATTTCTTTTCGCATAAAGCTACTTTATCTCACGGTAGTCAGAAATGTTTGGAATATGCACAGACTTCAGTGAATGTTTATGCATTTCTTGTATACACACACACAGGGACTCAGTTTTTGTGGTTTAATCAAACACATGCCTCATATTTAATGATTTCTAATTAGTATTTTAAAATATTGAAGTTTTTCACATTCTGTTGGTGGTGCTTTTCCCATCTGCTTCCAGTATTTTTAACTTTTTGACCCTCGCTCATCTTTTTCTATTTAATAGATGAATTTCATCCTCTCTGATGCAATCAATGCTATTTTTCTTTGAAGTACTTATTATCGTTTCCTGAATTTCTCTATTGATTTACAGTGTGGGCCATTAGAAGAAATAAAAACTCAGGTCTTGAAAGTAGCATTCAGGATGGTGGAGCTTGCCTAGTTAGTATGTGCAGGTGGGATGTGTGATGAGGAATTTTTTCTGATTTGAAGAAACATTTATTTCTGAGAAAAAAAGTACTTATGTCTATATGTACTCCTCAGTCCTTGCTTTAAAATTTGTCTTAAGTTTTGTCACTTGAATATGACTCACTATGACTCCGTTTGATGGTTTATGGAAAAAATAGTCATTCCAGCACTTTACAGTCTGACTTTGCCTCTCATGTCTTCCAAGGTATGAGGAAAAACTGCTGTGTTAGCCAGAATATGAGTAATGAATATGGGTATGAATGTTTTAAATATTTTAATTATATCAGTCGTGTTTTATTCCACATCTACATTTTGCATTGCATTAGCACAAGTAAATCCAAACTGAAAATATCAGTCTTGTGTTTGTTGATAATTTATTTCCTACTTGTAAGCTGCAGAAGTTAACAAGAAATATGTAGAGATCCGAGATTTGTACTTTTCTCAAATGTCACACACAGCACTGGCACCCACGAAGGGGTTCAGGAGAAAGAGCAGTACTAGTTGTCTTGCAAACATTTGGTGGTTTTTTTGTATGCAAGATTAGTTTAGTATCTTAGTTTTCCTTTGGTTAGGTTAAGAGAGGAAACATTGGAGTGGAACTTGCTCACGCAGCATTAGCTGATGTTGCCTCTTGCAAATATCTGCTAAATAATTTAGGAAAATAATGACTTCCTTGCATTGGAGTAGTGCAGGACTTAGTAAGATTAACTTTATTTTAATCATGACATTTGTGCTTTCAGTTATTAGAAGTGTTTTGTTATATGCTTATAATGGTTAGCAATTAAAATGTGATGCCTCTATCTCCACAGTAATGGTATACAGCTATTAAATACTCCTTGAGGTGGTCTCTCTGCCTCCATCAAAACTGCACATGTTACCGAAACACTGGTTTGGCTTTTATGAAGTGTCACTGTACAGTTTTGTAGCCTTCCCTTTCACTTCCTCAGCCCTGTGGGGTTAGGTCCCTCTCATCCCGTCGAATCCAATGCAGCGTTTTAGCTCAGCGGCTGCGAGCGCTTCAGAGCTCCGCAGCCAGGGCAGCTCCTGGACTCCGGAGCCCTTCCCTTTCTTCCCTGGCTCTTTGCCCTTGTGTCGACAAAGCTGCCTGTTCCTGCAGGAGACTTGAGAGAGACTCTGGTTACTACTGGTCTGAGCTCATTTGGTGTCGGAAGCCTGAGGACTTTACTTGTTGTTATTATGCTTGAAGTACTTAGACTGCAAAGCCTTAGGAGTCGTCTCCTTTCCCCTTTCTCCCTTCTTTTCCTCCTTCTCCTTCCCCCTATCTTTCTAGCACTAAGTGTTTCTGCTCTGCAGCTGGAGCGCTGCATTCCGGGCCTGTGCAGTACCAATAACTCACTGTTTAAATAATTGCTACATCCCTGCCTGTGTATTCTAAGCAGAAGATCACTCCCTTTTTACATCTTTAAGTTCCAAATAGGCAAATTACTCAGGAAAGAGCAAAATTTTTACCCTCAGAAGTGATTCTTTTCTTTTTTAATGAGATGACCCAGCTGTATCCCCCTTCCCTTTAGTTTGAGCGTGGAGTGGCTGTGCACACAGAGTGATTCCCTGTTCAGAACCAGGCAAATGCTGCCACTACACGTGGTAACGGGAAGGGTACCTCGGTCTCATATCAGTTACTGTTGACTTGAGATCAGCTCATCATCTTTGCAACCTTTGGCATTGAAATATTAGTGTTATAAAAGCAAAGGCAGAAATTGCTAACATTATTGTTTTCTTTGTTGAATACATATTGTAAATAGGGGAGTGGAAAGACATGCTATTATTTTCCAGGGGCTAAATAAACCTGAATCACGCGGGCTGTGATACTGTGGCACAACGCTGCAGGGTAGCAGGGCATGTGGAAGTGATTTTTATTGGGCTGGCAGCTTCTCCAGGGGCTTTCCAAGGGTGTGGGAATGTCTTGCTGGGGTTGGTCTTGCACAGAACACGCGGGCATCCATCTTAAAACTGCCCGGTGGGAGAATCACTAGTAATGTGTCATGAAGATCTGGATTTGCTAAGGTTTGTAACTTGTGATTTTGTTTTATAATTAACACAGAAGTTTTCTTTTTAAAAATTTTATTTGCAGTTGAATTACTGAATAAATAGAAAGCAGAAATCTGCGTGTGTTATGAGAAATTGTCAGGGAATATTCAGATTTGGCTTCCACTTCTTGGAGAACATCAGCTCAGATGAGGTTAACTGTCTGCAGTCATCAGAATGAAGCAGATACTTGCCTCTACCTGCATCAGCAATAGGACATAGAAACGATACTTCAGAAGAGTGATTTTTTGTCTCCTACCTCCTTACAGAGACATCAGAATTTTTATTTTGTTTTTACTTCTGAAGCCAAGAGGAACCCATACTGTACATCCAATTTCTTAATATTTCAGCACCATATAAAGAGCTGCTTTACTTCCTATCCAAAGTGAACTCCATGCATAAGTTAGAGGAAAAGAATTATTTCAGAAGCTACAGTTAGTGCCAATTTCAAATGGATCTGCTTGTTGCTATAGGCAGATGGAAGAAATAAGCCACCTACCTGCCTGTGGAAACCCAGGAGTGGTGATTGAGGGTGAACAAGGGTGAGCAGAGGTTGCCTGTGAGCACCACCCAACAAACCACCTGCAGTCACTGCTGGGCCTCTGTGTGACACCCCTGCTGACTGGTGAAAATGCACGTGGGGACCTCTTATTTGGAACCTCTGCGTGGAAAGAGTAATCTAAAGAAGGCAACATTACTACTACTAATTACAGGTGCACTGATTGCAAGTGTAAAACCAAAACATTGGCACAGAGCCAGCTCTTCTTTTTTCCCCCTGCTTCATGTGGTGATTTTATGCCAGGAGCGCTTTGGGGCTGCCCTCCTGTGACGTGATCTGTGCGCTCCGAGATGCTGAGCGTCAAAACCACTTGTGTGAAACGCGCTTCAAAAAGGTTGTCTGAGATCAGTGATGAGGAATGGAAAGGCTATCAAATTAATATTTGTTTATTAATTAATAATGATTAATTTGATTTGATGATTTGATTATTAATTAATTAATTTGTTCATTAAGTATGAACAACTGACCGCATTTTTCATTCTAGAGTAGTTTATTTGGCATTAAACAAAATGTGGAAAAGATTGTAATTTTATTTAACTCCAGTAAAATGCTTAAAAGTCATTTTGCTATCATAAATACTTTATCATAAAGTTTTAGGTTATCTTAATATCCTAGCAGTGTTTAGCAGTGTGGACTCTATTTAAGCTATGAGGCTTGCCTTGATAACTTTCAGAATTACGCCCATTTTCATAAAGAATATCCATATTACTGTTTAGTAATAATGAATGCAAGAAAGAAAAAGTTGCTTCCATCAGCATGTTTTAAAGTATAGTGTATTTACTTGTGCTTGTGTAATTACTACTACAATACTATATATAACAATGGTCCTACAATCATTCTTACCAGTAGTGTATTTGAAAATACAAAGTGTACCAGAGAACGATGGTATTTCTATAGCTGCGAGAAGAGAGACTCTTGGAAATACTGCTAATTGGGGTTACTTTTTAATTGCTCAAGTTGTATTGCACTTAGAAGAATCCAAATAAGTGAGTATCTAGAGCTACATCATTGCTTTTATTGTTTGGCATAGAACAGATTTTAAGAAGAGGCCTAAGCAACAGCCAAATTACATTTTAGGAGCCTTAGTGTTCTTACTAGCTGCAATTTCACTCCCTGTAAGCCTTTCAATTCTACTACCTTGCTTTCGTCCAAGTCCTGTAATAGGTGCTAATGTTTCTGAAGTTAGGCTTTGCTTAAAAAGAAAAAAAAACTTTTTTTTTTTTTTTAAATAAAATGTGGGAACACATCATTACATTTAGTTGTCCAGGAAATTATATGTATGAATTGGATCTGTGAAAGAATTATTACACAGTCTTCAGGAAACTTGAAAATTTAAGAAAAATATATGGGTATTAGGAAAACACGGTACAAAACTGAATTACTGCGTTACTGAATACTGAATGTTGGTGTGTCTGAATAGTCCCAACGTGCACAGGCAGCTGACAGAGCCCAAGAGCGCTGGTGGGTCCTTAAGGCTGTTAACTTCCATAGGGAAGTAAGGAGGCTCCATCCCACCACGCAGAGAACAAGCATTAGGAGACCCGCTTGGCTAAGCAGGAGCCAGTGCCTGGTGCTTTATGGAGCTGCAGTGTTTTGCAAGGCCATGGTCTGTCAGCTTTGAAGGTCCTGGAGATCAGTAGGGGACCTTGAGAGCTGGAGAGGGGCTCGCACACATTGCAGCCATCTTCAGCAAGGTCAGTCGGGAATGGGGGCAGCCTCGCTTCAGTCCCTGGAAAAATCATGGAGTGTATCTAACCAACCAGCCTGATCCTCTCTGATAGAGTAACTGGGTTTATAAATGAGGGGAGAGCAGTAGATACCAACCTTACTTCAAGATACAGCTTTTATATATCCAGTATATGTTCCCTTTCAAAGGAGGGCTGTATTTCTGAGCCCTACTCATTTCTCTCTAGAGGAGGTCTCCACCAAGAAGTGACAACGTCACATCAGCCACATTGATACGTGCAGCTCTTGGCTGAACATGCTCAGTTCAGTGCGGAGTTTATGACACCATCAATGGAGATTTTATTTCCCCAGAAAGCTTGTTAATGCTCTTGGGAATTCTTTCAGCAGTTGGGGAATTTGCTAGTTAATATTAACCAATTATCAGTTGAAGTATGAAATAGGGAGGGGGTGTCGGATACTGCTGAGCCCTCAAGGGGAACAAGCGTGAGGAGCTGCACTACCCTCTTGCTGTTGTAGGTTGAAAGTGAAGGTTGTAGGCAGGTCTTCCTGAGCAAAATATTTGGGTGTTGATTAGAAGGAATTAGTAAACAGCAAAAATGATGTGTGGCAGAAGATTGTTGTAATAATTTGTGTTTTCTTCTGAAAATCTGAATGAGTTAGGTTGTAAATTTTTAAGTTGGCAATATCCATAATAATACACACTACTCCAATATAAGCTTTTATTTTGCAACAGTGTATGTTATTTATCCAGTTATACCAAATATGTTAATAAAATACAAATCTATTTTATGGAAAATCATTCATGATCCCCTGAAAATTGCTAACCGAGTAGTGGTGATTTTTGTTTAATGTCCATCATATTTTTAGAGCTCTGTGAAGCAGAAATTAGCCTGAATTAATGGTTATTTTATCCAGTAAATAAAAAATTAAAAAAAATTCAATGTTAATCTCTTGGGACTTATTCCATGTCATAGCAAGTGTTCATTATTTGCAGTAGAATCAAAGTTTGGTCTGTAAAGAAAAAAGAATTACTTCCTGTTTTTCCAGATAAATTGGAATAAAGAAAAAAAAAAAGAGCTAAATTGAACCAGTTATGGTAAGTGTAGCAGTGCGTGCAGAAGGGACAGAACGAGGGGACTTTGGAGGCACCACCAAACTTAAATGGGCGCCAGTCCTTGCAGGATAAGGCCCAAACCAAGGATGAGGTGGGAACAGAGGCAGGTGGAGGAACCACCGTGTATTATTAACGAGTGTGGTTGTAACTGGAGCAGTTTCAGGTTCTTGCTCTTGGCAGTCCCTGGGATAGCCAGTTGCTTTCATCTCAGGAGAAGGCAGTGTTGCCTTACAGGGTACGAGCGTCTTGCACACACTTTTTTACTTCATTTTTTACAATATACGTACACCTATCACTACAAAAAACACAGGAGGGGGGGGGGGGGGGGGGGGGGAAGAGAGGGAGAGAGGAGGACAGAGAGAGAGAGAAGCCAGCCAGGCTGGGCTTGTCTGGTTTCTTTCTTCCCAAAGAAGCCTTTCTTCCCAATTCCAGAAACAGAATCTTTTTTTATTTGTGGAAATGTTTCATTAACAGAAGCATTTGTATTCATCTTAAGTTCTACTTTTCATACTCCATGTCTCCAAATGACTACTGTATTTTTATTTTTGTCATCTTTTATGGGTTCACCCAGGAGAATTCTACTATCATGTTTTACAATTGAGTTTCCCAAGTGCTGTTTTTCCTACTGCATTTTTGTGTTGAAATGACAGTTAAGATTTTTCCTACTCCAGACCTGTCAGGTCCCTTTACTTTACAAAGGACCATTTTCAGCTCTGCTTTTCCAGTACCAATAACATTTTCAGCACACAGGGAAGATAGAAGAGCTTGTTAAAATCTGCACGTGGTTGTAAATGTGTGAGGTTGCTGTCGGTGGTGCTTCCGAACCCCAATTTTGTCCAATTTGAACCTAATGTATGTTCTTCCCAACCAGAATGATGAGCTATTGCTGCTGCAGCTAATACTTAACACCGAGGACGAATGCATACCTGTTTCTGGGCTCATTAGACAGGACCAAATATAACTCTTCAGCTCTTCTGGAACATCTGGATTAGCTCTCACGGCAAACATGAGTGTTTTCATAAGTGAATGCTATGCATATTTTACAGATGAGAAGCCTGGATAGTTAGAATGGAAATGATTTAGGATGACGAGGATCATAGGAGGTCGGTGATGAGATAGAAGCTGATTGTCATTTTTCTGAATCTTGGCTAGTGCCTCAATCCTTCTAATCTCTCCCGGCTGAGGCGCCTCGGTCCCTTCACAAAAGCCGCTGCCAACTGGATTCCTCTAGGCTCCATCTCGTGCAGTGTTTTTTGCAGACTGGGTAGCTATGTCATCAATTAAAGTGTCGGCAACTTAAGTACCAAAAACTGATCAGCAACATCCTGTTTTACTTGTCACATGCAAAGATACTCTTGCAGTGCCCAGAGAGGTGTTTTACTTAAAGAGGTGCCAGCTGAGCTAAGCCCAAGTAAAATGGTAGTAATATTGATACCTAAGAAGAGAGCAGTACCATATGAGTGTCATTCACAGAAAACATCTCTGCCGACCAAGGATAACCAAAGTTAAGGTGAGTTAGCTTTTAAAAACAACCTGATGTTAATCTAGGACTAAAAGTCCTGAGTTTGCTGTTTCACATATAGTGTGGCCTTCGTATTGCAGTCCATCTTAAATCCCTGTGCCCTGTCTTTAGTACTCTCAGTGGGACCAACATGAATCACAGAATGGTTGAGGTTGGAAGGGACCTCTAGAGATCATCCAGTGCAACCCGGCTGCTCCAGCAGGGACACCCAGAGCACGGGGCACAGGGAATGAGCTGTCTTCTGGCATGGATCATGAGCACCAAGAGATTTATGTCAGTAGATGACACCCTAGGAAAGACTAAGGTGATCAGTTTTGCTCATGCAAGCAGAGCAGTATCCACTGGTGAGTGGATTTTTAAGTTTTTGGTCAGCTCCCAACTCCACAGAGTGCAGGGTCAGGATGAATTTGAGGTTGCTTTCAACTCCTTTTATATCACATATTCCCCTCATAAACTGAGCCCCGAATTTTTAACTGGAGTGGTGTTTATATTCTGCAAAGCATTTTGTCTTGAGGTGCTTAGGAGGTGAAAACACCACCATAGCCCTTGACAAGAGAATGAATAGCATCCACATAAGAAAAAAGCGCTGGAAGATAATGTCTAATGTGAAGCTCCTGCATGCAGCATGGAGCTACTGGTTCTGATTACGTCCTTCTCTAAAATAAGGGAGTTGTTTTGTATCTGGTAATTCTCTCTACAAAGACTGTTAATTGGAATACGTCGATTACACCCTGTTCTTTAAGACATTTCTCCAGCACCAAATCTTATTTTCTGCACCCTTTTCAACCTCTCACCATAGAAAACATGGATGCTGTAACTGGCAGGATTATTTCACTGTCAATCTCAGTAACCCTGTCTGCGATAGTAAACATTTTCTCCATACGTATTTTCCCTCTGCTTTTCCCGGTGCGGTGCTTGGCAGCACATACGGAGCTGTGCGTTGGCTGCACTGCCGGGATCACAGCGCTCTAGGGTGTAGGTGCCCGTCAGTGTGGCAGTAGGCGTTTTTTCTAATAACAGATCTTTTCATTTTGCTTTATTAAAGCACATTTTGTTTCTGTGATCCTCGTTTATCAGGAGTCCAAAATGACTGTGTGATTGTGCCATTGCTGTTATTTTTTAGAGGCAGTTTCTCGTTTTTGTGTTGTTCACAGTCATTCTGGCAGAGATTTTATATCTTTGTCTGCATTGTTGGTGATGATGACAGATACCCATTAGAAGCATCTCTGTTCAGAGGGAGATCTTTGTGACAAATGCTTCTTAAGATCTGACAGCTGATCCTTAATCGTTTTAATGTCTTTGTTTTTTTTTAATCTGTCTTGCCCTGTGCTAACTTTTTATTCAGAATGTCATGTTGTACTGGCTCGGGTCTCCTGCTGTACTCCTGTTGGAGGAATTTCTGTTAAATGTTCATGAATCCTGGTGATGAATGTAGTGTAAAAACCGAGAAGGATAGTTTTCTGGGGCCAGTAGCTTGCAATTTGGTAGACATACCAAATAAAATGCCTGTTTGGGTCATTTGGGCTTTATTAGTTGTTCATTCTTCTTGTATTATGTTGTTTTTCTGCCTGATCGGGAAACTTAGAAATAAATTTTCCTACCAGATCTGCACAATGGCCAATTATAATAATACTCTACTATAATTATACTCCTAATATAGACTATAATCTAGAATCTGCTACTATAAAGGACATACAAGAAAGAATTTAATAAATACCTGTGGAATAATATCCTTATAGAGAAAATAGACATGAAATCTCTTTACTAATACTGGGATAGGAATGTCACACTCACAAAGAATTGGATTTTTTTTTCTTTTTTATTTTGATGCAGATGTGTGGGTGTTCTCAATTCCTGTTAAAAGGAGTTATTACATTCCTTGCTGTAAGTTGTATTGGTCGTAAGTAGAGTATAGAGATGCAATAAAACTTCATTGTGTGGGAATGGAATGTGGTAAAACTAAACTATGAAGTTCTTATTTTTTTGCTACTGTGAACAGTGAAAAATTTCCTTCTGTAATTATGCTGAGTATTTAAAATCATTGAATCTCCTCTTATTGTTTGCCTTGTGTGAGTGATGCACTGCTTTTTCCCATTAAAATTATTTAGCTGTTTCTTTCCTCTGTTAACGTAGGGGGGAAAAATCAATATGAAAGATAGTATTAGCATTAGTTGGTCCTGGGTCTGATTTGATTCCAGCATTGCAGCCTAATGCTCTTAGCAATTGTTTCTGTTCACAGAATTTTGAAAGTACTGAGAGAAATCTTGATCCATGGAGACAGTACAATAATTCACATTGACATATTTTCCCCATGTGCCACAGGGCAAGCGGAACTACTAATGCTCCTGTACAAAACCCGTTTTCTTTTTGTTGTTGTTGTTTTTCTACGAGCAGAATGGAAACACTGGTGATTGTGCCAGTGGATTATGTAGAAATTCAGACTGCCCTGAAGCCATCAAAGCGGAAAAGTTAAAAAAAAAAATGCATCTGCTCATCCTTATCTATCTTATCTATTTTTTAAGAGAAATGCTCTGTGCAGTGAATATAGATATTCACATTTGGTGTTTTGGTAGCATTTGAGGGGGGTTGGTGGTGGTTTTAAGCAAAAAATGCGGTCAGGGAGCAGGTAGCAATGATTGGATAAAAAGCTCTGTGAATCTTGCGTATGCACATGAGTTGATTCTAGCAAAAAATCTTCTCCCAGTCTGCTCTGTGCCCAGCAGCGAACGGGCAGCGCCCAGAGGAGCCCCTTGTTCCGCTCGTGTATGTACAAGGAATATGTGTTACCCATTGTAGTATTTTGCCTCCAGCTTTGGAAGACCTAATTTTTTTCTTCCCCTAAGCAGCAGAAATGATGTCAGAGTGAACATGGCATTTCGCTTTGGACGTATAAAGAACTGTGAAACTATTGCATATGTTGAGAAATATGGATTTATGTAAGATATAGATAAATTCCAGCAGTTTCACCTATGTAGTAGAGTCAGAGTGCATTTGAAATGGGATTTAACCGTGAGTTTTTGAAAGCTTTGGTTCAGTGTTTAGGAAATAGCAGACAATTGCTCTCTAATAGTGTCAGAGAGAATAATTACACTGTGAGGACTAGCAGTGATAGATGAGTAAAGATATTTCTGCTCAGTGTTCATCGTGTTGGCCATATGTTACAGAAGGGTGTATATGCATTAGTAGATTAAAAACTAACAAGAACGTTTTAGTAGGTAAATTAGCAAATAATTTATTTGGTGCCTGTCCTGTTTCCTTCTTTTAGGAGAGGCAGGAGACTAGGCTTAGGGCACAAATGAGATGAGTTTGACCTCAGCCTACGGCTGTACAGACATCTGTCGACATCTCCAAACATCCATAGATTTTAGCACAATTGGAAGTCGCTTGTCAGGAAAGCTCCAGAAGCAGGCAGAGAGCCCCGACTCCTCCTGCGGTTGTAAAAAGAAACCAAAACTCTTCTCTTCACTCTCTGCATCTTTTTTTGTACAAGGGTCTCTCTGTTTTGTAGCAGTTAGCGGCGCTTACAAGCTAAAACATCCAAAATACTGCATTTGAACCACCGTAGGGCTTTCCCCTCAGATTCTTTATTATCTACGTGAATTATTGTTCAATCCTCTCTGGGCAGGGCTCCCTCCGAGGCAGGTTTCTCTGTGATGGTAATGGGGTAGGTGCAGCCGCTGGGAAAGGTGTCAACTTTAACCTCTGTGGGTCACGGGGCTCCGGAGTACCGCCCAGCCCTACAGGCTGCCCCCACATCCTTCGGGAAGAGCTCATTAATTATTTATCCTGCCCTGTCTGTCTGCATTTGCTTATTACTCCAGCCCAGTTGTCTGTGGCCTCCACTAGCGGATTTAACGTTTGTAAGGCGGTGTGGATGCCTGTGATGGAACTTTTGTGGCTCATGAGGTATATGGAGTCAGTTGAATTAAGAGCCCAGGCTGTTCAGCAGGACATGGAGGTGTTTCCCTTTTGGGGGACATGTCTGCTGTTCTTTACTTCTCCCATAGCGATGCACAAGCATGTCCCGTGATTGCTCTTTTAGCTACCTAGATGAATACAAATGAATTAAAGCTGTTTCTGTGATCAGCGGCTGCTCGTCTTCTGGTCACAGGAATATGTAGGGCCCAAATAAAATTGTGTCCTGCCTAATCCTCTTTCTCTTCTATGAAGTATAACTAAAGCTATCACAGGCAGGTTTGTGTTTATTTTAGTCTCCCCTGCTTATAGCTCATGAAAAACTCTTTCATGGGCTCTTCCTGTGTCACCCGCAGTCACGACTGTTGCGATGTCCCAGCGCCGCAGCCTTGCTGGGGTCTGTCCCGCACAGCGGTAACTGCGTGATATTTGCAGCGGGTGTCCTGCTGTCAGGAGTTACAGTCACTGAGAGGTGATGGGGTGCCCAGAGACCCCGGAGGACAACAGCTTTCATAGGCTTGGATACCAGCCCAGCAAAATGTCTTGGTCAAGTAGTGTTGACTGTGTAAAAGAATGAAGACAACTGCTTAGCAAACATTTTTATAAGATCGAGATCTCTACAGCATTTTTTAATGTAAAGCGCTAAGGCCTTTGGTAATTTCATCCAATAATCTTTAAGAAATACCATTTTATCATAACATGCATGTGCCGAAACGCTGCCGTAGTCTGTAAGGCAAAATGCTTGGCAATAAATGGAACAGTAGATCTGACAACAGTGATCACCACCTATTCGGATCCAGTTCTGCGGTCAAGTTGTATGCTGTATGGCTGCAAGCAGTCTGATCAGGCTGTGTCCATAAGATTGCTGCTCTCTTGATGTTATTGAGCAGTACAGAGGGAGTTTTTTCAACACACACAAAGTTACTGCCTCACCCTGTGAATTACCACGTAAACCAACGCGCTTAAAGATTGGAAATTTATCTTGGGAGTTACGCGTGGTGATAAGGATTTTGCGTAGTTTCTTTTTTGGCTGTTAAGATTTAAATCTTGCAAGGGGGTAAGTAATAAATTGGTGCATTTATCTATATTTGGGTTAGTGAAGGAGCTGTACCCCAGAATAATTGCCTATGAAGGGTTTGATGGTTAGAGAGGGTATGTGGCATAGAGCAGCAGGGGCATAAAAATACCAGTATGTTGCTAGATACATGCAGGCAAACAGCATATAAAACGTGTTTCTCTGGAGCGTGGTGTATTTTACTTCTTCATGAAATCTTAGGAGTTTCTTTTTGCTATTCCAAAGTCATCCACCATTTACTGTTATGGGTTGCCTAGGCTGCATATTGTTCCATATATTGTAACTATGGAATTGATTTTCCTCTCTCCTGCCTGTCTCATTTTTCCTACTGATTTTGCTGATTTTTGTTGGTGTTGTTGAGCACAAAGGGGTGCTCATAGTGATTGCTATTTTGTGAGTGATTTTTTTTCCCCTGATTTTTATTAGAAATTTCTGGATATATTACTCTTGTGATGAAATCAAAGAAAAAACTTAAGACTTACACTTTTAAATTCTTTTTAACGGGTTTGTTTTTGTTGTTATAGTCCATTCTAGTTCTCAAATCATGATGTGTGGATAGATCTTACTGTGTTCTTAAACATGTGTTGAGGTTTCCTCACGTGCCAAACATTTTCTGTCGTTCATTGTAGCTGAGTGAGTGGTGGTGTCCAAGTGCTGCCTCCTGCTCCTTGCAGCAGCGTCAGGTTTTAGCTGTGTGGGGGCTCCGTCCGGCAGGGCGAGGAGAGGAGGTGCCAGGGAGAATCGCGTGTGTTTCGGGAACTGGTGGCACCAGGGGTTACTTGTTACTCACTGCTGAATCATTTTCATACCGCCGGATTGGGTGATAGTGCTGCTAATGCAGTGTTTTGCAAGAGGACAAATCTGGCAGTGGTTTAATTTGCAAGAAGATAAAATCAAGGCTGACAATTTGTAGTCATCTGAGGCAAATTTCAGAGAGCAGGAGTTAGCTCCAGTGTCAGGAACGTGTGTAATCCCCCTGCGCAGCTGCATTCCAGGCCCTTGGCAGCAAACAGATATTTTCCTTGGACTAACTGTTCAGCTTTCTGCATCCCTGGACTCGGGATGCTCTTGGTTTGTTGGAGAGAGAAGTCTCCAGATAAATATTTGCTAAGGTCTAGCTTTGCTTTTGTCCCCCATTGCGGATCAAGCAATCCTTCCTGAATATTCCTGCCGAGATGCTCGCTTTCGTGGTAGGTGTTTCAAACAAGCATCAACAGCTTGTGGAGATGCCACCTACCGCTGCTTTAACGTGGTGCCATGCCCAAAATAATAAATCCTGCTTCTGAGCAGAGCTAATTAGCCTAGGTCTGGAATAACATTGGCAATGCCTGTAGCCTTATGGCCTGAGAGCTGGAGCAGCACCCTCCTTTCCTGCAGAAACAGGCAGCCTTGTCCTTGATCTCATGGAATCGAATGCACATCTTGCACGTTGCTTCCTCATCTGATTTTCTCCGTCCTCTGAGGCTCTCAGCAGATTGTCCTGAGGCTGTAAACAAGATATATCACGGTGGGAAGATCCCCTGGGATATCTCCTGGTTCTCCTTAAGCCACTGGACAGTTACTGAGTTTAGTCAGTACTAGCTGAATTACTACCACCAAAGAGATAGTTACTGAATCTGTGGCAAACTTTAAGTCTTTAGGAGGCTTTATTATATATTTGTTGCTCCTTTGTGTACAGAATGCATCATCACAAAGGACATCTATTTTTGCTCTGTAATAGAAGATCAGCTAGGAACTAATCCATACAGGTCTGGTTTTGGAGGACTTCTGTGCAGCTCAGAGCCTTTGCGCAGCGTCTCTGTAACGTACACGAGCTTGAAGGGGGTCCAAGATTTCAGACAGGTGAGAGGAAAAACCCTTCCTAAGTTACAAATGAGCTTTTGTTCTTTCCTGGGAATCAGCTGGGGGCTCCTGGGAACACGGATTGGGCCATTTCTCCTTCACCTCGTACAATGTCAAATCCCCAAAGAAGCCCTGGCAGCGCGGAAGGGACTGAGCCATATGGGGCAGGTTGCAGTTGTTCCTCAGGTCTGGATTTATTCCATTGTGAACAGATGGACAATGGCTGACATCTCCTAATGGTTCTCAATAGGGCTTTTTTTTTTTTCTGCTGTTCATCTGTATCTTCTTTTTCTGTTCAGCCAGAGCCCAGACCTTACTGGAAATGGTCTGTTAACTCCTCTTGACTGGATGGAAAGCGATACCTCTCATTTCATGATAACCAGGAAATGCAGAGTATTTAATTCCATCCCAGTCCCTGTGTTTTTAGCACTTATATGAAGAGGGTAAGATCAAGAAGAATATCCCTTAGTCACTTAATACAGATAACATCAGAGGAGAGAGGCTTTTTGTGTTCACTGCTTTGAAAGGAATTTATTCTTCCATTCATTGAGGACACTGTAAAGCTCTTCCCATTTGTAGGGCTGTTATATCCAGTAGAGAGCCAGTGCTCCCATTGCACTGTGAGAAAGAAGCAACGCGTAGCTGACCTGTCCACAATGAACTGACTTTATTTGACACAGGAGAACTTCTTCTTCATTAGGTGCAACTTCAGTCTGCTGCTTTGATTCTTCAGCAACCTGTCTTTGCTGCAGTAGATGAAGGTTCTCTGTTCAATTTAACATCTTTGTTGACTTGAAGACTAAATGCTTCCCATTAGTCAATCATTCTTCCTCTTTTTTTTCCATTTCCATTTGTCCTCTCGGAACCTGCTGGAAATCTCTCTCCAGAGGAGCCATTCTCTTTAACACCAACCAGAAAGCAGTAACTTGCTTTAGCAGGGAGTTTCACAGAGAGGAAGTTACTCAGAAAATAGAAGCTATAATTATAATACCGCCGTTGCAAAATGAAAGTACGACTGATCTCTGTGTGTACTTTATTAATAAATGCTTTGCAGGATTTGAATGGAAGAAGGAAATGATTAAATCCAAACAAATTATTATTTCCTGATTCTTTTTTTTTCTATTAAATTGCATTGACCGATTGTAATTACACATTGAAAAGATTTAGTTTTAAGATAAAGTTTAAATGTTAGGCCTGTTTTATTCAGCCATTCTTCTGACAGAAATCACATTTTGGCTCTGCTAGTAGCACCTGCAAGATTTACTGTCTTCAAAAGTTACGATATTCCAGTGAAATAGAATCTTACATTTTGATTTCAGAAGGCACAAAGGTTTTAAAATGAAGGTCTCCAAAGCTGTAGTAATGAATGTGCCTATGGGTGGTGCACGTTGATGAAGAAGTAGAGGGGAACACGTGTGGAAAAGCCAGCGCTCATTGCAGTGACAAACGCAGGGAGAATTGGGTGCCAGTAACAACCTCCGTGTCTAGATGCAAGAGCATTGTAGGGTCTCATTATTCAGTTCTGGGAGCGTTCAGCAAGTCTCTTGGCTCATTACTTAGATGATACAACAATAAAACTTCCTCTTTCAGGAACTTCAAAGTCACATCTGCTAAAGATATCGTACCCTAATATATCTAATTTGTGAAAGCCTGAGGTCATGCCCTTAGGATTAGATATTCTGAGGGGAATAAAACTTGTGCTTAATTTATACATGTGGTTGTTAACACATATACTTAAAACAATGTATTTTGTCTTAAGCACATGTGCTCATCCAGTTGACTGTTAGGAAGCCAAGAAACAGTTTGGTGGCTTTGAAAATGCCATAATTCTTGTGGAAGGAAAGAAAAAAACCCACCCAGCTGTGTAACATTATTGTTTTTAAAAAAAGTCTTAGTGACAGCAGTGCCAGAATTGGATATGAGGATGGGAATTGGTGCATTTTATGGGGGAAAAAAAATCACTTGTATTGTGGGTTGTGCGTAACATAGCCCAAAAGATGGGAGGATGACTAGATGTTGAGTGTCTCGGAGGCGAAGTTGATAACAGAGGAAGTAAAAGGCCGGGGGAGGCGGCTGGCTTGACCCCACTCGGCTGTTCTGCTCCCGGGTTTCCTCACGGCCCATTCCCAATATGAGGAAGCTTGCAGGGAGAGGGGCCCTCGGGAGAGGGGCAAGCGTGGGCGGGCGGGCGAGTGTCCCCAGGCAGGAGCCGCTTGGTGCCGGGCTGCAGTGGGAAGCGCTGCGCTGTCCTCCTCGCGAGGCTCCTCTCGCCTCTCTGTGGAGTAGGTGCCTTCAGCAGCTGTCACGGGGTGGAGAGACCTTGTGACTGGGGACACAGGGTCACATAACCCCTCTCCTTCAGCAGGTGCAAATCGCTGTGCCGCTGTTGAAAGCAGCACAGTTGGTCCGGTTGCAGTCAGCCAAGGATCCAGCCCAAACTGTTCTCCCAGGAGACACAGTTGGTGACTCTTGCGTGTGCACGGGGAGGGAAACAACAGCGCGTTACCTCCGGCAGGCCTCGCTCTTGGCCTGCACACCATGGGCACGGGAAAAGAGCAAGCATATGAATCCCTTCACGGAGCCGCGCAGAGAATACCAAGCTGCAGTATTAATAACCTCCTGTTATTGAATACTCCATCTGTTCATCATGCCAACTTATCCTCACTTGGAGCACTCCCCTTGTCACAATATTTTGCAGCACCCTCCCCGAAGCGGCAGCTCCGCTTCAGAGCGACGGTTGCCCAGCCGGGTAACCCCAGCGAGGAGCTGCTCCCGCTGCCTCGCTCCGCGCACGTGCCCCTATAGAGACGCCGCTGAACCCTAATTCCATTTCTGAATTGAGGGCTTCCCGCTGTTATTCCCTCCCGGAGCTGTCTCCCCCTCCGCAGCATCGGTCCGACCCCCGGTCCCGGCGTGTTCCTTGCTGCTGTGCTGCTTCCCGCCGCCGCTTGCCCTGTGGCAACGTTAGCGGAGCAAAAAATGACAGGAAAAGTTCGGTTTTGCATAACGACACAGTGAGATCTTTTTCCAGAGTCACTGCTTTGATATGTATGTCTATATTTTTCTATTTGCTAACACGTATAAATGTCAATAAAGTGGTTAACCACTTTAAAGTGATTAACCCTGAATATGACTGTTTCTGTGGAGCCCGCACGAGGCAGCTGGGGAGGCGCTGCCCTGGCCGTGGAAGCAGTTCCTAGGGAATATTGGGATTGTTCGCAGGGTGTCCGAGGGTCCCTGTGCAGGCGCTGAAGGCTCGCCCGGGAATGCAGGTGGCATTGAGAAAAGCCAGAGGCTGCACTGGGTTCTGCAGGAGTCACCCCCACATCCACTGGGAAAGGGGAAGCTCGTAGGGAGCTGAGCTGGTCAGTGCCGCCTGTGAGGCCCTGGATGGAGGCAGGTATTAAGAAAGTTAAAATACATGTAAATATTTATAAAACAAAAGAGGGGCCGAGCGCGAGCCCGCGCCCCCGGGTCTGCCCCGCTCGGAGGCGGCGAGTGCCGAAAAGGCGCTGGGGCGGCGGACGCGAAGCAAAGGCTGCGCGGGCCTGGCTGGGAGCGCCCGGCACACCCCCCGCGGCGGCCATGGCGGCGCCACCGCCCGCCCGGCCTGCGCCGCGGGGCGGGGCCCGTCAGCTGACCCCGCCGCCCGCGCCGCCTTTGCTTCACGTCCGCCGCCCCAGCGCCTTTCCGCGCGGCCGCCGCGGCCTTGAACTTCAGCGCGGGCGCCGCGGGAGGAGGGCTCGGAATAAACAGAGATTTCGCGACATTAAAACCCTGGCGGGGAGAATTGCGCCGCGTTCAGCGCGCGAGGGAGGGACACTTAGTGTCCTCCCGCAGGGTGGGTGGTTGGCAGCAGAGACATTGCGGCAGGGTTGGTGCTGTCCTCCCCCTTGGAAGG
This sequence comes from Nothoprocta perdicaria, assembly GCF_003342845.1. Taxonomy (NCBI): domain Eukaryota; kingdom Metazoa; phylum Chordata; class Aves; order Tinamiformes; family Tinamidae; genus Nothoprocta; species Nothoprocta perdicaria. The sequence continues at coordinate 1,700,781 of NW_020454538.1, read as the reverse complement.
AGGAGAGCTGCCAAGCAGGGGCACTGGGAATTAATATTCCCTGCTGGGAATAGCCGTCCGTGAGCATAGCCTCCCTATCCCCACGGAGCAGGAGTGGGGCTTGGGGCCGGCTCCTTCCGAGGCCCCTCCGTGGGCAGCGGAGCAGCCCCGGTCCGGCGCCTCCCGGGCAGCGGCAGGAGAGCGCTGGGACCCGCTGCGCTGGGAGGGCTCCGGCGAGCGGGGCGGGCTCCGAGGAGCAGGGCGCGCGCCTTCTCCCTGAAATGTGGCCTTGGGGCCCCCTAGGAACAAGGCGGGGGCCTGAGGGGGTTGATGACATTAATTTGGCAGGCACGAAAACCCAAACTGAATCATAAAAAATAACAAAATACTGGGAGTGTTAGAGAGGTTTGGTTGTGGAAGGCTCAGGGAGCTACGGGCAGAGGGCAGGCAGTTAATGCTACTCCTATAATAGTTAATTTTGCCTTTTTCTTTGGCTCCTGGGTGGAAAAGCGAAACAACCCCCCCCCCCCCACCACCGAAACCCGCAGCTAACGCGTCCTCGAGGCTCCGCGCCGCCCTCCCCGCCCGCTTTGCGCGCGCTGCCGCGTGCTGC